>NC_057728.1:68984280-68989164 GCF_004010195.1 Chiloscyllium plagiosum | reverse complement strand
TATCCTCAAGTTGTTCAAAATGTCCAACACATCTTCCTTCCTAACAAGTATCTCGTCTAGCTTACCAGTCTGTTTCACACTCTCCTCTTCAACAATACGGTCCCTCTCGTTCATAAATACTGAAGAAAAGTACTCATTCAAGACCTCTCCTATCTCTTCCGACTCAATACACAGTCTCCCACTACTGTCCTTGATCGGACCTACCCTCGTTCTCGTCACAAAGGGACATAGATAAGATACAGAGCTGGGCTGAGAAATAGCAAATGGAGTTTAATGCAGAGAAATGTGAGGTAGTTCACTTCAGAAGAAGTAGCAAGAATGCAGAGTATTGGGCTAATGGCAAAATTCTTGGCAGTGTTGATGAACAGAGAGACCTCGGTGTCCTAGTGCATAAGTCCCTGAAAGGTACCACCCAAGTTGATAGGGTTGTTAAGAAGGCATATGGTATGCTGGCATTTATTGGTTAGGGGGATTGAGTCTTGGAGCCATGAGGTCACGCTTCAGCTGTACAAGACATTGGTCAGGCCGCACCTGGAGTGTTCCATACAGTTCTGGTCACCGCATTATATGAAGGAAGTGGAAGTTTTAGAATGGGTTCAGAGGAGATTTACTATGATGTTGCCTGGTAAGGAAGTGAGCTCTTACAAGGAAAGGCTGAGGGAACTGAGGCTGTTTTCGTTAGAAAGAAGAAAGCTGAGAGGTGAATTAATCGAGACGTATTAGATAATCAGAGGGTTAGATAGGCTGGACAGTGAGAGCCTTTTTCCTTGGATGGTGAAGGCTAACACAAAGGGACATAGCTTTAAATTGAGGAGTGATAGATTTAGGACAGATATCAGCGTATCTTTACGCAAAGAGTAGTAGGGGTGTGGAACAACCTGCCTGCAACAGTAGTAGACTGGCTGACGTTAAGCATATTTAAATGGGCATTGGACATACATATGGATAATAATGGAATGGTGTAGGTTAGATGGGCATCATATTAATTTCACAGGTCGGCACATCATCGAGGGCCTGTTGTGGAAATTAAATAGACTTGACTCAAATATTAGCAAAACCAACCAAAAAGCTTTGTTAATTTTTTTAACCTCTGCATTGCAGAGAGACCACGTGCACTTGACAAAAATGCCTTGAGCATAATTCAGAAACTCTTCTTATACCATTCCTTGTGGAGAGAGGAGGAAAACTTCAAGGGAGGCATCCTGATGAAGGGCTTTTGCCTGAAACGTCGATTTTACAGCCCCTCGGATGCTACTTGAACTGCTGTGCTTTTCCAGCACCACTCTAATCTAGACTCTGGTTTCCAGCATCTTCAGTCATTGTTTTTACCTTATACCATTCCTTGTCACACTATCAAGGACAAAGACTGTGGAGATTTGAGTTGTTATTCTTTTCATTCCCTTGTTGTGGAAATACTGTTCTTTTATTTTTCTCTTGTTGAATGTTTACAAAGTTCAGCAGAGACAAGCTGTCCCTCGACTGCAGACTTCAGCAAAGTTGCAAAGTGTCAGAAAGTTTTAAATTTAGTAAAGCATTGTCTTTCAGATTTCAGAGTAAATGTTAATTTTGTTAATTTTCCATGACAGGCCTTCCTGTCATTCGAACAACCTACTACCACTACCCTTTCTGTCCTGTTACTAAGCCAGTTTCTGATCTATCTTGCTATATTTCCCTGAATTCCACATACTTTACCCTTCTCAGTCTTCCATGTGGTAACTTGTCAAAAGCTTTGCTAGAATCCATATAAACTAATTCAACTGAACTTTTCTCTTCCACACACTTGATCACATTTTTGGGGCAGTTAACATTTCAGTTCCGAATCTATCAGTTCTGATGAAAGATTTCAACCAGAAACGTTGACTCTCCTGCTCTTCAGATGCTGCTTGAACTGCTGTGCTTTTTCCAGCTCCACACTTTATCGACAAGAAACATATATTAAGAGGCATGCATGATTGAAGTCAACACAAAGACATTGGGGAAAGAAATTACAAAAACATAGGCAAGGAGAAGCTATAAAGGTAAGTTATGACGTTTCAGAAAATAAAATATATTTTACAGGCAAATCAATATAAAAGAAAGGCTGTGATAAGGATAGTGAGATACAAGGTCGGATAATTCCATTGATGAGAATAAAGAGCAGAAATATTAAATAATTATTTGTTGCAGTATTTAACAGAGTCTTCAAATAAATATTATGATGATTAATGAGCTGAGCAATGATTAGTGAATCTAAGATTAAAACATGGATTTGTGAAAAAACTCATCAGCCTAAAAAATCTTTCTTTCACAAATATTTCCCAGTGCCATATCCAAATGGATATCTTGTCTCTCCAAGTTCTGGATACTGTTTTGGGCACCCCATTAGCAAAACATAGATCAATTTGAGGCTGCTGCACTATAACACGTATACAAACTGGAACCTCTTTCCCCTATTACCTTCCTCTCGAATTGAAAAATGGTCGGTTCCTTGTTCAAGAATGGAATTTCTGGTTTCAAGTCTCCACAGTAATATCCAATGGATTAAGACGGGTGCTCTCCTCTCTCCAGGTCTGTTCACTGTGACTGACTTGTTAACTATATAACTTGAGTCTTTTTGCAAATATTCTTTTTCCAAAGTTAAAAATCACACAACACCAGGTTATAATCCAACAGGTTTAATTGGAAGCACACTAGCTTTCGGAGCAACGCTTCAGGGGTTGCCCTGTGTGCATCAGGGCCACCCTTACCTGAGATAATACCCTCCTCCCTTTCAACACCTCTGCTCTGCAAAATCTATTTCCTGTCCCTCAACCCCTCCATAGTCTTTTCAAAACTAACCCCACTCAATACGCTCCGAAAGCTAGTGCTTCCAATTAAACCTGTTGGACTATAACCTGGTGTTGTGTGATTTTTAACTTTGTAAACCCCAGTCCAACACCAGCATCTCCGAATCATTCTTTTTCCAAAATGAGTACAATTAAAGAAAATTATGAATCACGGTTATTAAAATAATGAAAATTAATTCAAAAATGCGATTTCACAGTATGCTGGTTTGCTATATTTTTAACTTCATTTTAAAATGTTACTCTTCAAAAACTGAAAGTGAGGCTGCACATTTGCAGAAAAACACACACACAAGTAATTCTCTACAACTTAAGAAGGCAGAATTAGCTGCAATGAAATCCTTGAACATGCCTGCAGATAATCACTGTATATTATTCCTCCTTGACTGGCTTTATTTGTTCCATCTTGTGACATGTCATTGTTTTCTTGCAGGTCTGAAGGAAATGCATGTCTGAAAGAAATTTGCAACAAATTAATATAATGTGGTTATTAATTATAAAGTACACTATTTTTTGAGAGATAAGGCATTCTGTGGGAATCTCCCAATTCCCTTTCTGAAGTCCTTGAATTTGTTGCATCTCACAAATCCAGTCCTTGCTCAAAGTTCAATTGACCCTGATGATACACTGTTCATGCCTTAATATAGTTTGTGTGGATGATAGTTGGGAGTGGGCAGGCTATTGCTTTCCAAGGCACATTGTCTTCAGGGGTTGCCCTGTGTGCATCAGGCCACCCTTAGCTGAGATAATACTCTCCTCCCTTTCAACACCTCTGCTCTGCAAAATCTATTTCCTGTCCCTCAACTCCTCCATAGTCTTTTCAAAACCAACCCCAATCAATACTCCACGCTTACCTGAGGCCAGTATCAGTGCTAAAAATGTGTTGCTGGAAAAGCGCAGCACGTCAGGCAGCATCCAGGGAACAGGAGAATCGACGTTTCGGGCATAAGCCCTTCTTCAGGAATGAGGAAAGTGTGTCCAGCAGGCTAAGATAAAAGGTAGGGAGGAGGGACTTGGGGGAGGGGTGTTGGAAATGCGATAGGTGGAAGGAGGTCAAGGTGAGGGTGATAGGCCGGAGTGGGGTGGGGGCGAGAGGTCAGGAAGAAGATTGCAGGTTAGGAAGGCGGTGCTGAGGGGAGTTGAAGTGTTGAGCCACGGGGTGGTTGGGTTGGTTGGTCCGGGTGTCCCAGAGGTGTTGTCTGAAACATTCCGCAAGTAGGCGGCCTGTCCCCCCAATATAGAGGAGGCCACATCGGGTGCAGCGGATGCAATAGATGATGTGTGTGGAGGTGCAGGTGAATTTGTGTCAGAAATGGAAGTATCCATTGGTGCCTTGGAGGGAAGTGAGGTGGGAGGTGTGGGCGCAGGTTTTGCATTTGTTGCGGTTGCAGGGGAAGGTGCCGGGAGTGGAGGTTGGGTTGGTGGGGGGTGTGGACCTGACGAGGGAGTCACGGAGGGAGTGGTCTTTTCGGAACACTGATAGGGGAGGGGAGGGAAATATATCCCTGGTGGTGGGGTCCGTTTGGAGGTGGCGGAAATGACGGTAGATTATACGCTGTACATGGAGATTGGTGGGTAGTAGGTGAGCACCAGTGGGGTTCTGTCCTGGTGGCGGTTGGAGGGGCGGGGCTCAAGGGCGGAGGAGCGGGAAGTGGAAGAGATGCAGTCCTCACTTTCTCCTCGAAGCCCTCCACCGCATTGCATCGATTCTCCTGTTTCCTGGATGCTGCCTGACCTGCTGCGCTTTTCCAGCAACACATTTTCAGCTCTGATCTCCAGCATCTGCAGTCCTCACTTTCTCCGCCAGTATCAGTGCTGTCTCTTATGTGGGCCTGCCTGCCATGCAAATAATACCTATTGAGGAGAAAGTGAGGTCTGCAGATGCTGGAGGTCAGAGCTGAAAATGTGTTGCTAGAAAAGCGCAGCAGGTCAGGCAGCATCCAGGGAACAGGAGAATCGACGTTTCGGGCATTAGCCCTTCTTCAGGAATGAGGAAAGTGTGTCCAGCAGGCTAAAATAAAAGGTAGGGAGGAGGGACTTGGGGGAGGGGCGTTGGAAATGC
>NC_057728.1:68946600-68982958 GCF_004010195.1 Chiloscyllium plagiosum | reverse complement strand
CGAAGGAATTGGGAGAATGGGTTGGCGTTTTTACAGGGGGCAGGATGGGAGGAGGTGTAGTCCAGGTAGCTGTGTGAGTCGGTTGGTTTGTAGTAGATGTCCGTGTTGATTCGGTCGCCTGAGGTAGAAATAGATAGGTCGAGGAAGGGGAGGGAGGAATCTGGGACTGTCCAGGTGAATTTGAGGTCGGGGTGGAAGGTGTTGGTGAAGTGGATGAACTGTTCAACCTCCTCGTGGGAGCACGAGGCGGCGCCAATACAGTCATCGATGTAGCGGAGGAAAAGGTGGGGGGTGGGGCCAGTGTAGCTGCGGAAAATAGACTGTTCCACATATCCTACGAAGAGGCAGGCATAACTGGGGCCCATGCGGGTGCCCATGGCTACTCCTTTCATTTGGAGGAAGTGGGAGGATTGGAAAGCGACGTTTGGAGGAAGTGGGAGGATTGGAAAGAGAAATAATACCTATTACCTATTATTTGTGGTACCACCAGGACTGTTGAAGCTAAGGCCAATCAGATTAGCTAATTGGTCAAGAAGACAGGACATCCTCCCCAGTGAGGGAAAGGATCCTGACTCTTGAGAACTTCAGCCTGCCTATAGCATGTTATAGTTGAATTGAAGGCTTCTTTCCAATCAATTGTCTCACTACTTTTAGGTTGGCTTTCTTTCTGGGAACATGAATAGTTGACTCCATTCCCACTTCCACCTCCATAATGTGCAGCCCACAATTAAAGAATCACTTAAAATGGATTCTCTTCCTCCCCTTTTACAATATTGCTTCTGGTGTCACTTAACAATCTATCTTGGGTCTTCCCTATTTCTCACCTACATCTTGCCTCTTGGCAACATCATCCAAAAGCATAGTGTTAGATTTTTAAATACGAACACTCATCGCAATCAGATCTATTTCAGCGCCATCATTTTACACTCCTCTGCTGTTGTCAAATGATCAAACTGGATTATCAGAAATTTAATCCAATTAAATATTGAAAAGATTGAAGGCATTGTTTTGGCCCAACCCAAAATCTGTTTTCTCATTACTGATTCCACATCTCTCCTTCTACTCAGTATTGGATATGAACCCGAGATAAGCTCCCAAGCACATATCTGTGCCATTATTAGAATCACCTACTTCCATGGCTGGATCATTGCCTGACTTTGTCCTATCTAAGCTCATCTGCTGTAAAATTCCTCATCCACACTAGACCATCTGAAACTCAGTCGCTCATGTCTTAACTCACAATGAGAACCATTCATCTGTTATCCCGTGTTCACTGACCAATATTTGCTCATGATTAAGGAGCAACTTGACTTCCACATTTTTATCTTTATTTTCAAATCCATCCATGATCTTGGCCCTCCCAGCTCTGTACTCTCCTCGTCCTCCTTGATTCCACTATCTAAAAAATAACTACACACCTGTGCTTTAAGAATATTCAATGAACAACGTGGCCTTCTGAGGTAGAGTTCCAAAGGTGAGTAAAGCTCAGAGAAAATAAAAATTCTCCTTGTCTTTGTCCAACAAGAGTGACTACAATTTTAAAACACTGCTTTCTAGTTCTGGGCAATCACAAGAGTTGTGGCACTAGTAATCAAATAACCTCCATTCTGCGGTGGCTGTTCAACTGAGCATCATTACTTTGAGCCATTAATTACCTTTTCCCAATCCCATCCACATTAATTCTATCCAAATATTCATTTAATATCCTTCAAGTGATCAACTAAACATGCCTCCACCAAACTGCCAACACAACTATTTGATGTGTGAAAAAAATCTTCTCATATCAATTTTGCTTCATATGCAAATCTCTTTAAATTTATAGCCTATGGTCCATTATTGTTTTATTGCTCATGATATTGAAAATTTCTGTCACAATCTCCTCTTAGCATTCTTACCTCAAAGGGGAACTATTCCAACTTCTTCAACAGACCCACATAACTGAAACTTCTCATCAATGGAGCCATTTATTAAATTAATTCTGCATTCCGTCCAATGTGTTCACATTCTTTCTATATTGTAGCATCCAGGACTGTACACACTACTCCAACTGAGGTCCAATAAGTGTCTTGTACAAATTCAACATCATCATCTTGCTCTTGCACTCTATGCTCCTATTACTAAAGCTGAGTATACACCATGATTTATCAATTGGTCTGTCAACCTGTCCTGCCACCTTCAACGATCTGTGTATATGTGCAAGTAAGTTCCTTTGCTCCTGCATCCCCCTTTAGAATTGTATCCTCTATTTTGTATTGTCCTTCAATATTCTTCCTACGAAAGTGCATAAGCTCACACTTCTCTTGTGGGCGGCATGGTGGTACAGTGGTTAGCACTGCTGCCTCACAGCGCCAGAGGCCTGGGTTCAATTCCCGACTCAGGCGACTGACTGTGTGGAGTTTGCACGTTCTCCCCGTGTCTGCGTGGGTTTCCTCCGGGTTTCCTCCCATAGTCCAAAGATGCGCAAGTCAGGTGAATTGGCCATGCTAAATTGCCCATTGCTAGGCAAAGGGGTAAATGTAGGGGAATGGGTGGGTTGCGCTTCGGCGGGTCGGTGTGGACTTGTTGGGCCGAAGGGCCTGTTTCAACACTGTAACTAATCTAACCTCTTCAGATTCTTTCAGCATAAAGAGATAAAGTTAAGAACAATAAATTGCAGTATCCGGATTAAAACAAGTACAGTCTTCTTATAAGAGAAAGGTCCTGACAAGTCCCTGTGGAGTGCCATTGCCATCCATTGTTTAATTTACTTGTTGCTAAAGTGAAGAGGTTAAATCTTGAAGTTAGATTCAGCTGTAACGACTTTTGTGGTTGGATTCTTGGTGCTTTCCTGCTCAGCAGGACATCAGATGTTCAGAGGTTTCTTATGGATTGTATGGTGTTGACATTTTCTGCCAGACTTCCCGTGAACCAAGGAGTATTTGGTTTTTGCATAACATTTTGTTTCTATTCTCTCCAGCTCAAAATATCTCTCTGAAGGTGGTTTTCAAAATCTTCTTTTTAAAATTCTATACTCAGCCAAATTACAGTCCAAAAGCTCAAAATGGTGGGATGTACGTTTTGAGGAATCTATAAGTAATGAGGTCAATTACACTGAGGCTTTTGTCTACTGTTTATCTTCAAAACTAGAATTTTCAGTTTCAGTATCCATTTGCAAACTCCTGGTATTTCAAGAGTCTCTACATATCTGCGCATGTCTTTGTGCAAACCAGTTAAATCTTGTAGCTGTGTCATCAGAAGACTTGTAACAGCTAGGTTTCTTTTAATCTTTTGTGCTCAGTTAGAGTCAGATTCAGTTTTTTTACCATAAATCTAGAACTCATAACATCTTTGTTCATGACAGATTATATCTGTATTACTGACAAAGGTTGTGTGCCTCATATCTGTTGTTGGGGGTGAAGAAAAGGGCAGGGAGAAGTGGTCCAAAAGACAGTTTTCAATTGAGAAAAGAAACTGGTGGGGAGCTGAAATATGATCTTCACAGTACAGGATGATCTTGGCTATAGAGCATTTTTCTCAGACAAGAAGAGGATTTCACAGTTTTTTTTTGCAGTCCAAACAGATTTGGCACTGCATGGCTAAACCAGACATCAGGTACCAGATGACCAGTTAGGGTGAGAGAGACCAATGGCTTTAGTGAGAACTAAGGTATTGAAGTGAAGCTGTGTTGAGTAATGTGTACCTACAGAAATGTTGTGCTGAACAGAAGGTCAATGGCTGGATCGCTAGGATTTTGAAAGTGCAACTAGATGAATTGAGGGCAAAGTTTTTTTTCCCTGTAGTGGATGTAAAAGTAGGATATGAAATGGTAAAAGTAAAATATGAAATGGATGGTGAGTGACACAACAAACTGATCAAAATCTGAGAATGATCCAAAGGGCATGTGAGACATGTTCAAGGTAATGGCTGTAATTATGAGTTGAAGAACTTAAACTGAGGTGTTAAATTCTAACAATTGCCTTTGGAAACTGCCATCTCTACCACTATAACTTTGCCAGAACTGTGTCAGAGACATAGTGCATAAGTGAGATTTCCATCATGATTTTAGTGATGAGGAATGGAAATGGCTTACTGGAATTTGCCAGCTGGTGTTTTTGGTATTGAAAGACATTTATGCAGTATTTATTTTCAGATAAAGCAATATTGTGAGTTGAAGACATGACATCCTCACTGGAGGCCAGAATCTGCATTTAAGGCAGAGATTATTTCAAATTCTAAAAGGGAATTTGACAGTTGATTACGGTAAATGTGGATAAAAGTGATATGACACAGATTGGGCATACAGGAGTAGGACTAATGCTTCATGGAAGATAAAGTACAAACTAGTTGGTAAAACTTTCTATATACTATTGCTGCCTGACTTATAATTTCATTCATAACCATAATGCAGAACAGAAGAGTGAAATAAATGATTGAAGTATCTATTTAGTTGGTGGGTTTTCTATGTAGGAATCATTATGGTTATCTATACATTAGCATGATTTGCACAATTTTGCATCAGATTTGACTGATAATCACATCAGTTTAACATATTTGGATGCAATTAACCTCTTAGATAGGCTATGAAAGAATTAGAAGCAGAATTGAAGTGCAAATCAGTCTTTCTGTATTTAACTGAGTGCTGTAGATTAATAATGCTTTATACAGATTTAGATTAGATTTAAACTTTATTTCATGTGTATTCAAATAGAGTATAGTGAAAAGTTTTCAATGTTGCCACACACAGCATCATCTTAGCTACAAGTACTTAGGCATAAAAGCATAAGAACAAGGTAGAAAGAAATAAGGAACAAAGTTAAAAACTAAGCATAACACTTAGTAGAGCATAAAAAAAGAATTAAAGTTAAAAGTTAAACATTACAGTCCTTCTTAGTACGAAGTCAAGAACTAAAGAAATAAAGCAAAATGTTCAGCTATTACAGTACTTCTCAAGTACTTCACCATGCTGGAACTACACTTCCTCCATGGGCTCAATCTTCTCCTATTTGGTAGGCTTCCCACATGCTGGTTTGATCTCCCTTGCTCTCATTGTCACTGCAGATGTAGGGGAAACCTCTATCGGTGTGTTGGATCTCACATCACCAAGCCTTGATGCAGTCACTGTCCACACTGGGCCTCAGCCTCAGCTTTGGTCTGCGCACTGGACACCAGGAACTTACTGAGAGCCCAGGTCAGGCTCCCAGCCACTGGCATCTCACTGACCGACAAATTCAATGACCCTGATACTGCTACCACCGTGACCTCTCTCCAGAAGATAAATTAGTAGAAAACAAAGTAAGAAAAATACTAAAACAAAGAAAAGGCAAAGATTAAGGAAAAAAAGGAAAAGGAAGAAGAAGAGCAGATGGAATGGATGAACCTACTCCACCACCACCTTGCAGGTTGTGCCCTCACCACAGTTGAGCTCTTCAAGAAGAGTTAAGGAAGATCAGATAAAAACAAAATAAAAGCAAGAAAAGAGAGGGATAAAAAGAAAAGCAGATAGATCATAGGAGGGTCAGAAGCCTCATAAATGTCTACAATACAGAACAAGATGCTTTGGCCCATTGAACTTTGTGCTGGTCAAAAAGAATCATCTAGCATTTTCTAGCACTTGACTCATAGTCTTATATGCCTTGGCATCAAAACAGACATTTAAATGCTTACTAATTCATAGGAGGATTTCTGCCACACGCACCCATACCAGCAAGTTTCAGATTCTGACCACCCTCACTGTGAAAAGGTTTTTCCACAAATCCTCTCTAAACCTCCTGCCCCTTACCTTAGATCTATGCCCCCCTTGTCATTGAACCATCCAACAAGGGGAAAGGTTCCTTCCTGTATACCCTATTTATGCCCATCATAATTCTATACACCTCAATTACATTCCCCCTTCAGTTTCCTCCACTCCAAGGATAACAACCCCTATCTATCCAATTACTTGTTGTAATTAAAACATCACTTATATACCTTGATACTTACAGGACACCATATTAATGATGAAATATTTAACAAACCTTTAATCTGTACTGTGTGTTTCTGGTGGATTTAGCATCATGTAAGGAGTAGGCAAGGGCAGCAATGATGAATGTGCAGCGAGATGCCTAAAGTTGTTTTATGGGTTTAGTATCAAGGACAAAGATGGCAAAGAAGTGTTTCAAGAAGAATACAAGAGGCTTGTCTGCATTATCATAAAAGTGGCCTCCAAGTGAGGGAAGACTTCCAAAATCAATACTCAGCTTGCTGCTGTGGAAACTAAATATGCTGAGAAAGTTTACAGATTTTGGCTTTCCCCTGCAACCAGTTTGGTAGGCAGGACCTTGAAGATAAGAAACAAAAATTTGCAGATACATGCAATGTAAAGAAATGCAATGTCTAGTAAAATCAATGTCAATGAAAATCATGCTGACCTTTTTGTGGAAATAAATGAAGTGCAGTGAATAGGGAAATGTCATTAAGCAGAACCTCAGTAAGTTTCTGATTGAATAGGAAAGTCACCTTGTCAAGAGGTATTGCCCCAAAAATGACCCAGTATACTGTGAAAGACAAAAGAGTCCAGCAGGCAAGGACAAAAAGACAGAGCAAGTGACTGAAAAAGATCTCAAGTACCTAAAATGGACCAATGCAAACAGGTTGTGGAAATCAAATACAATCTATTGAATTTATATCAGCCTTTCAGTCCAGCTAAAGATGGTCTGCTTTAAAAATTCAATGAAAAAGTAAATCTGACAAATGTGGTGGGTGTTCCTGCCAGGAATTCTGTTGCATTTATTATATTTGAGTTTCTTAGCCGATTATTGCCACGTATTCTCATAACTTGCTTGCAACGGTTATTACTATATAATAATTTTGGACTGTTTTGTTGAATTTTTTGTTTTACGGCAATTTTAAAAAATATATGGCAGCAACTTGGAATTAAGTGTTTGCATATATATTATGACTTACTACAAAATCTGTCTTAAAGAGCTCCATACATTTGAACAGTGATATTTGGACAGAAATTGCTGGAGAAACTCAGTAGGTTTGGAAGTGGCCTTAAAACATGAACTCTTTTATTTCACAGATGCTTCCAGAACTGTTGATTTTCTCCACCAGATTTCCAGCATCTGGGATTCTTTGTTTTAAATTTGAACTATGATGCCTGTCATGTGGCATTCACAAAGGCTTGTGACAATTACAAATGGTCAACTCTTGCCCTTTCACTTCAAAAAAAGAACATTATAACAGCTGAATTAAATCTAATCAGTTCATGATTATTTATTTCCATGTTCTGTTTTCCCTCAACTTCCAACATTGAGTTTCAAAAATGCAAAATTACTAAAAAAAGACTTAAAACCTTTTTAAAGTTTTATAAATTGCAATTTAAGCTTGACATTAAAGTAAAACTTACTGTGATTTTCTCCTTTGAAATGGACACCCACTCATGATCTTGCTTGTTCACCCAGTCCTACGCTGAATTCTCTTGTTTTGACAGCCATATCAACAAATTCCTAGCTTCACTTTTAAAGGGGCTCTCCTAGCTGACCAACCAATCAAAGAAAGAACTGCATGGTGTGTAAAGAGATAAAATTTGTTACGCAAATGTAAGTGAAAGATAACTTACACAAACTTTATTCATAGCCCAGATTAGTCACAAAACTCAAATTATTGACAGTTGCATTAACTCACATCCTGTGAGAAGGAATCCATTTTAATGAACTGACAGAGACAGCAATCTAACACCTTCAGTATTTGCTAGCTGTCTGAATGGCAAGAACACTCTACGTTAATTCAAAAGCCACATCGGAAATTGGTGAGCAATAATTTCAATCTGATCAAAGAGGACTGCTATCAGTCAAGGGGTCCCAGTACTGTCAGTGAGGGGTGCAGTCCAGAGTCTTCAACATTGTCTTGTTTAATTGAGATGTTTATGGTCAAGGGATTAGTCACTTTACCATTTGGGGAGATTTTTGTGGTCAGGGTTAACATAAAGAGGATTCCATTAGTCTCTATAGGAGCAGCAAGGGGATCAGTGATAGAAGGGGTGAGCGAATTAAGTTTTATTGGAGAGAATTTAGAAGAATTTAGAATTCCTACAGTGTGAAAACCAGCTCTTTGCCCCAACAAGTCCACACCAACTCTCTGAAATGCAACCATTCCAGACTCGCTTCCCTCAAACCTATATTTACTCCCAAACAATGCACCCAACCCACACATCCCTGGACACTATGGGCAAATTAGCATGGGAAATCCACCTAACCTGCACAACTTTGGATTGTGGGAGGAAACCAGAGCACCCATGAGGAAACCCACGCAGACACGGGGAGAATGTGCAAATTCCGAACCCAAGTCTCTGGCTCTGTGAGGCAGCAGTGCTGACCACTGAGCCACCATGCCAGGGAGAAACAGGCATTTATAGTAGCGGGAATAAGGATAGTGACAGGGGAATTTTGAGTTCACTGAGGGAATTTGGAACAGCATTGGAGGACAATGTAGACGATAAGAATGCTGTGGGATGTGGTGGTTATCGACAGTACCACCACCATGACCACCACAGGAGAGTAAAAAGGAAAGCAAAGAATTATAATGAGGCTGCACGCAGCTCCTTTTTATTAATTTATGATGGTCACTGAGCTAGCACAGCACCTTCAGCAAGTGATAGCACATGCAAGTGGCAGTAGATGCCCAAGGCCAGCATGTCTCATTATCAAAATCCAGCAATGTCTCACTGCGTGGTGAAGTGTGCTCACCCTGCACCTAGATGATGTGCTACCAATGACAGCTCCAGTCATTAAGAAACTATTTTGGTTTTTCTGTGCCAAATTTAAGCCATAGAGTCATAGAGATATACAACGCGGAAACAGACCCTTATGTCCAATGTGTCCATGTTGACCAGATATCCTAACCTACACTAAACCCATTTGCCAGTACTTGGCCCATATCCCTTTAAACACTTCATATTCATATACTCATCCAGATGCCTTTTAAATGCTGCAATTGTACCATCCTCCACTTTCCTCTGGCAGCTCATTCCACACATGTACCACCCACTACCATTCCGTCCATGACTCCCTCATTAGCTCCACACCCGCCACCAACAAACCCTCCACTCCCAGCACCTTCCCTTGCCACTGTAAAACCTGCATCCCCACTTCCCCCTCACCTCCATCCAAGGCCTCAAAGGATCCTTCCAAATCCATCAGAGATTTATCTGTGCTTCCACACGCATCATCTACTGTGTCTGCTGCTCTCGAAATGGTTACTTGGAATTTGGGGAGACAGGCTGCCAACTTGCAGAATGTTTAACAGAACATCTCTGGGATACATGCACCAAACCCCACCACCCTGTGGCCAACCACTTCAATTCCCCCTCCCATTCCACCAAGGACAGGCAAGTCCTGGGCTTCCTTCGCCACCAAATCCTAGCCCTCCAATACCTGAAGGAAGAACACCTCACTTTCTGCCTTGGGACCCTCCAACCACGTGGGATCAATGTCAAGTTCACCAGTTTCCTCATCTTCCCTCTCTTCACCTGATCCCAGATCCAAACCTCCAACTCGGTACTGCCCTCTTGAATGGTCCTACCTGTCCATCATTCTTCCCAACTACCCGCTCCATCCTCTTCTCTGACCTATCATCATCACCCCCCATCTTCATCTACTTCCCACATTCCCAGCTACCTTCCCTCCGACCCCAACCTCCTCCCATTTATCTCCCAGTCCCCTTGCAATCCACCATAGTCCCCCCAACCCCCACATTCCTGATGAAGATCTTATATGCTCAAAATGTCATCCCTGTGGCTCCTCAGATGCTGCCTGACTGATTGTGTTTTCCAGCACCATACTCTTCAACTCTGATCTCCAGCATCTGCAGTCCTCACTTTTGCCTCATATTATTCCCTTCCTTCCCTGCACTTCCACCTTGACTTTCAAGTTAGACTTGAGGTAGCTAGAACTTCCTTCAGCACATGCTGAGTTGGTCTCACACTTTCATGTGCTTCAATATTCACAAGCAAGACATCCAAAACCTGTAAAAATGTCTTTGCAATCTTCCTAGATCTGCTCAGCAGAGAATCGACGTTTCAAGAAGGGCTGAAGAAGAGTTTATGCCCGAAACGTCGATTCTCCTGCTCCTTGAATGCTGCCTGACCTGCTGCGCTTTTCCAGCAACACATTTGCAGCTCTGATCTCCAGCATCTGCAGTCCTCACTTTCTCCCTGCTCAGCAGAGAGGCAGAGGTGGTTTTTGCTTGCTTTCTTTTTGACTCATAGTTCGTCAAGTTTTTTTATTAAACAGGATAAGTTGAAGCCCAGGATTTGGGGCCTACCACAAAAGAGAGGTGTCACAGATAAACTGTAAGTTAATTAGGTTGTCAGTTTGCTTGCTGAGCTTGTTTTCAGGTGTTTCCTTATCATGCTGGGTAACATAATCAATGAGCCTCTGGTGAATTGTGGGTGTTCTTCCCGCTTGCTATTTGTGTATGTTGGTTTGCTGTTGTAGTTGGTATCATTTCCGGTTTCTGAGAGATTGGAAAATGGGACCCAAATCCATATGTTTGTTAATATTGATGAAAAGTCGTCTGGACTCGAAACATGAGCTTGCTTTTTCTCCGTGGATGCTGCCTGAACTATTGTGATCTTCAGCATTTTTTGTTTTCAGGACAGATTTCAGCATCTGCAGTAATTTGCTCCAACAGAGGAATCAAGGAAATGGTGCTGTTGGAGCCTCAACCCTTGAGCTTGACCAATAGGGTTAAAATTCTTGCACCCTGTGTGGATGAAAGTAGGGGGCTGTAGGGAGAATGAGCTTGGCACTGTGGTACTGTTCAAAACGGGGGAGGGGGCAAAAAAGTGAATTGAATTTATTGTCACACGTACCAAGGCACAGTGAAAAGCTTTGTCTTGCGAACAATACGGGCAGATCATAGATAGCATAGATAGTAAAATACATTTGTAACGGGGGATAGTATTATGAAGGGAATAGATATTCATCTCTGTGGCCAGAATTGAGAGCACCAAGGTTGTGTTGCCTACTTGGTGCCTTGTTTAAGGATATTTCATCTGAATTGCAGAAGAACTTGGAGTGGGAAAGAAAAAAATCCAGTTATTGTGGTCCACATAAGTACCAACGATAGACGTACAACAAGAAAAGAGGTTCTGCTGAGGGAATACGGACAGGCCGGGGCTAAATTAGAAAGTAAATTACCAAAAGGTAATAAATTCTGGATTATAATCTCAGCAAATTGACAAAGGGGGCAACAAGATTTAAGAGGTAAAGACTGTTGAGAAAAAAACCACTGTTGAATTTGTAGGATATAGGGACCAGTACTAGGGAAGGACTTCAGACAAACTCAACCTGAATCATACTGGGACTGAAGTCCTGGTGAATCGCATAAATAGGGCTGTGGATAAGGCTTTAAACTGTATGCTGGGTGTGGGGAGACTGGTAGAGTGCATGGAAAATTCTGGTAAAATTTAAAGAAGAGAGGACTCAGCAAAGATTATTCAAGTTTCCACAGTAGACAATAGGACAGAGAGTATGCAAAGGCTCAGGATTCCAACTTCAGCACAGCAGATAAGGGGACAACCATGAAAAGGGGGTCAGTCAATGCAGGATGTTGTATTTAAATGCATACAGTAGACTAAACAAGATGAATGAGCTTGTAGCACAGATTGAAATTGGCAGGTATGGTGTTTGTGACTGGAATGGTTGCACAGTGCAACCTGCCTCATTATATATCATCAAATCTGGAATTGTCTGTTCCATAATGGCGTACCCCACAAGCTACTCCAAAAACCTAGCTTGTAGATATTCCATGAGATTTATTTTCTTGAGGTGCTCAGCCAATCTGATTTTCCCAAAACACCTGCAAATTCCCAAAGCACTGCTGCCTCTCAGCGCCAGGGACCCAGTTTCAATTCCAACCTTGGATGCCAGTCTTTGAAGCGTGCACATGCTTCCAGTGTCTGTATGGGTTGCTCTGGTTTACTCATACAGTGCAAGGATATATAAGTTAGGGAGATTGGCAATGCTAAATTGCCCCATAGTATCCAGGGATATGCAGGCGAGGCGGATTAGTCATGGTAAATGCAGGGTTACAGGATAAGGTGAGTCTGGGTGGGATGCTCTTTGAAGGGTTGATGTAGGGTTGATGAATAGGCTGAATGGTTTCTATCTGCATTGTAGGGATTCTATGTTGTGGTATCATAGAGATTTGGCTGCAAGGAGCTTAGGGCTGGGAACTAAACATCAAGGGACACACAATTTATCAAGAGGATGGCAAAGAGGGCAGTATTAATGTGTTATTAAAAAATGAAATTAAAAGAAATGGCAAGAAATGATGCAGAGTCAGAAGGTGTAGATTTTGTGTGGGTAGAGTTCAAGAATCTCAACAGGAGAAAGACCCTGATGAATATTGTATGCAGACCTCCTAGCAGTAGTCAGAATGTGGTGCGGAAGATAAATCAGAAGATAGGAAAGGTAAGAATGTAAGAACGGCACTTTTACAATAATTATGGGGTACTTTAATTTGCAGGTGCTTTGGGAAAATCAGATTGGCTGTGCACCTCAAGAAGATAAATCTCATGGAATATCTACAAGCTAGGATTTTGGAGCAGCTTGTGGGGGAAGCCATTAGGGAACAGACAATTCCAGATTTGATGGCAGATATAATGAGGCAGATTTGATTTGGGAGCTTAAGGGGGTAGTGACCATTAATATGATAAAATTCACCCTGTGGTTTGAGGGAGAAACTGTAATCAGATTTAATGATATTACAATTGAGTAAAGGTATGAGGGAGGAGCTGGCTAGAACTGATGTGAAGGGGAGTGCAGCAGGGAAGGCAATGGAGCATCAATGGCCAGAGTTTCTGGGGATAATTTGGGGGGGACCTCGGAAATTCAGGAAGAAGGAAATCCAAGGAAGAAGAAACATACTAAAGGGAAGACGAGGCAACCATGGCTGACAAGGGAAGTCAGGGATAATATAAAAGAAAAAGAAAAAACATACAATGTGGTGAAGCAAACAGTCTGGAGAGGCAATGACCTCAGGGTCACCAGAGACAAAGGTAATGTTCTGGGGACCTAGGTTTGAATCCTGCCATGGCAGATGATGGAATTTGAATTCAATAAATGTCTGGAATTAAGAATATAATGATGATCATGAATCCATTGTCAATTGTTGGACAAACACATCTGGTTCACTAATGCCATCCTTACCTGGTCTGCCCGATATGTGATCCAGACCCATAACAATGTGTTCAACTCTTAACTCCCTCTGGGAAATTAGAGATGGGCAATGAATCTGCTTAGCCATCATTCTGTGAATAAATTTTTAAAAATTAGTGAGAAACCAGAGGATTAGAAAGCCTCTAAAAACAACAGAGGCTAATTAAGAAAGCAATGCGGGGAGGAGAAGCAAAGATGAAATACAAGAGTAAGCTAGCTAGTAATCGAAAAGAAGGCTGCAAGAGTATTTTTAGACATGCAAAAGGGAAGAGAGAGGCAAGCATGGACTTTGGACTGTTGGAAAATAAATCTGCAGAAGTAGTATTGGGGAACAGAAATGGCAGAGGAACTGAATAGGTATTTTGCATTAGTTTTCACAGTGGAAGATACCAGCAGCATATCAGACAATCATCACCAA
Source organism: Chiloscyllium plagiosum (assembly GCF_004010195.1). NCBI lineage: Eukaryota > Metazoa > Chordata > Chondrichthyes > Orectolobiformes > Hemiscylliidae > Chiloscyllium > Chiloscyllium plagiosum. The sequence continues at coordinate 68,969,359 of NC_057728.1, read as the reverse complement.
GGAGAAGGTACTGGCTAACTGAAAGGTCTGAAGATGGATTAATTACTCGGACAAGAATGGATAACACTCCAGAGTTCTTAAGGACTTAGCGGAGGTGATTATAGAGTCAAATTGGATGTGGAAGTTAAAAAGGCATGTTGGACTTTAAAGGGATGCAATTGGATAGAAATATGGCAGTTGCCATTCTAGCGAGATTCTGAAGTTGCTATGCAAAGCTGAAGGAGAACTTTGCAAAAGCTTTCTCAATGTCAAAATGCATTTTTTTTCCTATTTTCACTGTACATTTTTTCAAGCTTTTTTTGTTATTACTGAAGTCACGTCAGGGAGTGCAAAACTCCAATCATATTTCTCCCCTTGGTGGTCTCAACAGTGCGCTGTATAATTGCAGTAAGATATTTCTTTATACATTTATACCAAATTCTCCTTGTAACAATAGCCAACATTCCATTCGCCTTCCTAACTACTTGCTATACATGAAAACATTTTGTGATTCATGTGCAAGGACACCCAGATGTCTCTGTACAACAGGTTCTTTTCACTTTAATAGTCATCTTTTCCATTTCTCTTGCCGAAGTGGACAAGCTCACATTTTCTTACATTATCTCCCTTCTGCCAATTTTTTGTCAATTCACTTAACCTGTTCCTTGCAGGCTCCTCATATCCTTCTTATAGTGTGCAAATTTGGATGCTATGTAATTATTACTTTCATCCAAGTCCTACATATAGATCCAAAGTAATTGAGGTCCAAAACACTGATCCCTCCAGCCCTCCCATAATTAAAAGTGTGGTGCTGGAAAAGCATAGCGGGTCAGGCAGCATCTAATGTAATTATAGTTTATCAACCTGAAAATGACCCACTTATCTCTTTCATTTTCATTAAGCAATCCTCTATCCTTGCAAATATATCATTTCTAATACTGTGCATTCTTATTTTCTGCAGTAACCTTGTGAAATATCTTTTCAAACTCTAAACACTTTATTTTCTTTTATTTATCTGCTTTTATTTACACATGGAACTCCAATAAGTTTGTCAATCATGATTCCCTTTCATAAAATGCTTGATTATGTTCTGATAGTATCAGAATGCCCTGCTACTATTTCGCTACGAATGGACTTAAGCATTTTCCCAATGTCAAATAATAGACTAACTGACCTATTGTTCCCTGTTTTTTTTTATTTCTTCCTTTCTTGAAAATAATTTTTGCAACTGCATTGTTCCAAATGGTTTATACTCTTCCAGTAGTTATGGAAGATTACAACCATGACCTCTTAATTCTCTTCTCTCAAAACTGTAGGATGTTGCTCATCAAATTCACAGAATAGCCAGCTTTCCCAATAAATGCCGGAGGGAAAACCACAGAAGCGCTTCACAGGAGGCTCCCAAGCACTGAGGATGTCACCTAGACAGGGGACGAAACGTTTGCAACAAAAACTTCCAGCTCGGCGAACAGAACCACAGCAGCTTTCCCAATACTTTCTAAGATTTAGATTTCTCCTTTTCTTTTATCTTTAATTTTTTTTTACCATTTGGACATTTTTCATGTGTTCTACAATGAAGTCTGCCATCTTCCTGCTCTTTATAATGAAATCCCTAGTCACATCCTGCTCCTCGGATGCTGCCTGACCTGCTGTGCTTTTCCAGCGCCACTCTAATCTAAACTCTGGTTTCCAGATTCTGCAGTCCTCACTTTTGCCTACATCCTACAAAGGGCTTAATATTCATATTATTGACTTGATTCTTGTCATTTGTTTGTAAAACCTATTACTGTCCTGTTACATACTTTTGCAAATTGAATATGGCCCACTGGGGGCATACCAGAGGGCTGGCTCATGGTCAGCTGGGGGGCAATAGCAGTGTAGCAGAGATACGATCAGAAATACTCTTATTCTATGCAAAATATGTGTTGCTGGGAGCCATTACCACTCTCTAGGACAATGTTTCAACAACCCAATTCTGGGAGAACAGTTTGACGGAACAGGCTGTGACAATCTGGAAGTATCTTTGAACAGAGACTTCAATGTAGCATTCTAGCTTTTGATAGCAGCTACTTGTACTGCAATGAAAGGTCTGACATTGATCATTGTTCCCATCTGATGGGTTTTACAGCTGATCCCCACTTCACAATGGGTAGGATGTGCTGTAAGCGCTGTAGAAAGCCATGTATTTTCTACCTATATTTATTAAACTTTAGCCCACTTGTTTCACATGCAAGTTTCTCATCCTCAATTGGAGTTGGACTGTTGCTTGTTCCTTGTCATTGAGCATAGTTTTCAGTATTACACTCTTACTCTTTCCTGAGATATTTTCTCAAAATTTCATTTTGTATCCTGATGTTACTATCTGTCCACTACCAAGAATTTCAGATTCCAGGAATTATTGTCATATTCCTTTGATGTCATGAGTCTAACCCATCCCTAACTACACATTGATCTATTCAAACATCAGTCTTCAATTTATATTAAGGAACTTATCTAGAATTTTATGAATTCTTAGATGTCTAACAAAATGTTTAAATGATTTTAGGAGCATGACTTTGAAATATAACTTTATTCTCCTTTTTGACCATCTTCAATTTATACCTATTTGTTGTGTGTATATGCCTCATATTTGCTATTCAAATGTGTTCTGTAACACAAATATGAAACTGCAAATCAGATTAAGGCAAGTCTAAATCCAGCAACATTTCAACTTTACATTTCAGATAGTTTTGAAATTATATCTCGATGTTAACTTTATCCCTGCTTTTTTAGAATTCTGGAATTAAAAAAATAACTTACATCTTAACATTTACTTCTTTGATCATTTATGTTTCATTAACGTTTTCTTCTAAATGTAGCTACTGTTATGGAGCAGACCAAACATCCTCAAAATATATTAAGAACATAATCTAGACCCTAACTTTCCCTTTTTTTAAAGGTAAGTGTAAGGCATTATGTTCCAGATACAATTTGTTAGGTCAAACAAAACACACTTTATTCATGCACCATAATTAAATTACAGATACGATAAACATGAAAGAAAGGAATTTGCTTAACTGTATCTCTATTGAAATGCTTAACAAAAAATATATATTAACTACTACTAAATAACAATTCAAACATATTAAATCCTATAAACACACTATTGGCAAAGGTAAATTCAGTAAAATAGATTGTTTCACATTCAATTCTAACAGCGAGAATCCCAGCTTTTAACTGTAATAGAAGGAGGAATAAAAGCTTCCACATCCAGCTTTAAGGCCCCAGTAACTCAAGGCTAAAACTAAAAAGAAGTCTGGTTCTGTTGGAACTTGACCCCACCCATACAGGCTGTTTCTATTGTTGCAACTTAAAAAAAAGGCCTCACAAACTATTACATTCGAGAGTGTGGTGCTGGAAAAGCATAACAGGTCAGGAGCATCCGAGGAGCAGGAGAATTAGCATTTTAGGCATAAGACCTTCTTCAGGAATGAGTCCCTTATTCCTGATGAAGCACTTATGCCCGAAACATTGATTCTCTTGCTCCTCAGATGCTGCCTGACCTGCTGTGCTTCTCCAGCACCATACTCTCAACTCTGATCTCCAGCATCTGCGGTCCTCACTTTCTCCCAAACTATTACATTGTTAGCTTTGGAGCAGATTGCTCAACACGTCTGCTTCAATCTTTCTTCATGAAAAGAAAACCAGGACATAATATTCTTCTTGAAAGCCCATAGTATCTTCACACTACCTAATTCCTGAAATACTTATTCCATGAATATCCTTCATTTACTTAATTACTATTTAACATTACAATTGCTTTTTCAATTCACTATTTTGAATTGTAGCACTTAAACAAAATTATTGTAAAAAAATCTGAAAGGGGCACTGAAATAAATATCAAAATTCTAAAGAAAATGTACGGTTTCTGAAATAAAGATATATTTTCTCAAATGTTTTCATCTCGCACTGATCAGGACACTTCACTAGTCTACAACTACAAGGTGAAAACGAACATTCATACTACATGTGACGATGAAGGTAAGAAGCTTCGCTGGTTCAGGAGTACAGAACTAAAGGACTCAATTTAACAATAATTGGAATGCTATTTACGTTTGAGATGAAGATTTTTCTTTCAACTTAGTGTTGTAAACCTTTGGAATTCTTTACCAGAAAGGGCTGTGAAGAATCAGAGTCTAGATTAGAGTGGTGCTGGAAAAGCACAGCAGGTCAAGCAGCATCCAAGGAGCAGGAAAATCAATGTTTTGGGCAAAAGCCCTTCACCAGGAATGACGCATCCTGATGAAAAGTCAGTCAATGAGTACATTGAAAGTGGAAACTGAGAGGTTTCTGATTCTAAGGGTATGTAGATGTGGTGAGTAAAAGGCATTGAGGTGATTAATCAATCATGATCATAATGAACATATGTCAGTGCAGGCTTGACAGGCTGAATGGTCTATTCTTGTTCCTATGCTCCTATGACTCATCTCATGCAGTAAAACTGTTGATTTTCCCCTCAAATGCATATTTCTGAAAAATGTCCTGATGAAAGCATGATGAAAAGGTTCATTGAAGTGTCTTCTTATAGCAATTCTTAACTTTAGTTGCATTAAATAATTATTTGAAACCTACTGCACTTAAAGTAAAATGTCATTATGCAGGTAAATAATGCACTGCAACACCCCCAATGCCCTCCAGTCACTTTTTCAATTGACTTGTGTTAATTCCCTTCTTAATCACTGAGTGATTTACACACTGCATGTCTTTCTAGAGTTAGCATTAATGTAAAATGGTCCCAAATGATTCAAACAATAACTATTTTGTAGAATAGAGAATAAATCAAGAGATAATGAGCGTGCTTAAAAAAATGGAGTACATTAATCAGGGTGACCTTAATCTTCATGTAGATTAAAAAAATCAAATTGGTGTAGGAAACCTTGAAGATAAAGTCATAGAATGTATTTGGGACAGCTTCCTTGAAAAGACTGGAGATCAGACACTTCAATTTGGTAATGTGTCATGAGGCGCATTTAATAAATGACCTCAGAGTAAAAATCCAATATAAAATTTGACAACAATATCATAGAATATGACATTCATTTTGAGGGTGAGATATGTGAGTTGGAATCAACTGTTAATCATAAGTTAGGGGTAATTATAAAGGAATAATGGAAGAGTTGACCGGAGCAAAAAAGATGATTGATGAGCAATGGCAGACATTTCAAAAATTGTTCATAACTTACAAAAAAGATACATCCTGGTACGGAAGAAGGCTATTCAGAAGAGGATAAACTAACAATGGTTAACTGGGCAAGTTAAGGATAGTATCAAATTGAAAGAGAAAAAAATACATTGAGGCAAAGTCTATTAGTCTCAATATGTCTCCAATTTAGCACTGAGGAGAGGTCGTCAGGATTTATTGATGAATATCAGCACTTTTTAACAAAATCAATGTAATTTTTTTTAAGAGTGATGAACCCATGTAAGGAGGGCAATGCAAAGAAGGTCAGAAATGGTTTTGTCAAAATTATGGTCCTTCTTGTGTGGTTCTAAATTATAAAGAAATTATTGGGAAGTTGTGTGTGGAGTCAGAGGATATAGGGGAAATGATAAACGAATATTTTTTGTCAGTATTCACACTAGAAAAAGACAATGTTGTTGAGGCTAACACTGAGGTACAGGCTACTAGACGAGATGGGAGGAGGAGGTGTTAGCAATTCTGGAAAGTGTGAAATTGGATAAGTCTCCTGGGCCGGATGGGATTTATCCTAGGATTCTTCTGGGAAGCCAGGAAGAAGATTGCAGAGCTTTGATCTTTATGTCATCTTTGTCTACAGGAATAATGCCAGATCACTGAAGGATAGCAAATGTTGTTCCTTTGTTCAAGAAGGGGTGTAGAGACAACCCTGGTAATTATAGATCAGGGAGCCTTACTTCGGTTGTGGGTAAAGTATTGGAAAAGGTAATAACAGATAGGATTTATAAACATCTGGAGAGGAATAAGTTGATTAGGGATAGTCAACACGGTTTTGTGAAGGGTAGGTCCTATCTCACAAACCTTATTGAGTCTTGAAAAGGTGACCAAACAGGTGGATGAGAATAAAGTGGTTGATGTGGTGTATATGAATTTCAGTAAGCCATTTGATAAGGTTGAAACTTTATTGCTGGAACAGCACAGCAGGTCAGGCAGCATCCAGGGAACAGGAGATTCGACGTTTCGGGCACAGGCCCTTCTTCAGGAAGGGCCTGAAGAAAAAAGATACATCCTGGTACGGAAGAAGGGCCTGTGCCCGAAACGTCGAATCTCCTGTTCCCTGGATGCTGCCTGACCTGCTGTGCTGTTCCAGCAATAAAGTTTCAACTTTGATCTCCAGCATCTGCAGACTCACTTTCTCCTCCCATTTGATAAGGTTCTCCACCGTAAGCCATTGCACAAAATATGGAGACATGGGAATGAGGGTGATTTAGCAGTTTGGATCAGAAATTAGTTAGCTGAAAGAAGATAGAGGGTGATGGTTGATGGGAAATGTTCATCCTGGAGTTCAGTTACTAGTGGTGTACCACAAGGATCTGTTTTGGCTCCACTGCTGATTATCATTTTTAGAAATGACCTGGAAGAGGGCATAGAAGGATGGGTTAGTAAATTTGCAGATTACATTAAGATCAGTAGAGTTGTGAATAGTGCAGAAGGGTGTTGTAGGTTACAGAGAGGTGCTGCAGGTGGCAAATGGAGTTTAATGCAGAAAAGTGTGAAGGGATTCACTTTGGAAGGAACAACAGGAATGCAGAGTACTGGGCTAATGGTAAGATTCTTGGTAGTGTAGATGAGCAGAGAGATCTCGGTGTCCACGTACATAGATCCCTGAAAGTTGTCACCCAGGTTGGTAGGGTTGTTAAAAAGGCATGCAATGTGTTAGCTTTTACTAGTAAAGGCTTTGAGTTTCGGAACCATGAGGTCATGCTGCAGCTGTACAAAAGGTGGTGCAACCGCACTTGGAGTTTTGAGTAGAGTTCTGGTCACCGCATTACAGGAAGGATGTGGAAGCTTTGGAAAGCGATCAGAGAAGATTTATGAGGATGATATGGAGGAAGGTCTTATGAGAAAAGGCTGAGGGACTTGAGGCTGTTTTCATTGGAGAGAAGAAAGTTGAAAGGTGACTTAATTAAGACATCTCAGATAATCAGAGGATTGGATAGGGTGGACAGTTTAGAGCCGTTTTCCTCGGATGATGATGGTTAGCACGAGAGGCATAGCTTTAAATTGAGGGGTGATAGAATATAGGACAGATGTCAGAGGTAGTTTCTTTATTCAGGAATTAGTAGGGGTGTGGAACACAATGCCAGCAACTGTAGTAGATTCACAACTTTAAGGGCATTTAAATGGTCATTGATGGACATATGGATGAAAATGGAATTATGTCGGTTCGATGGGCTTCAGATTGCTTTCACAAGTCGGTGCAAAATCAAGGGCCTGTACTGCACTGTAATGTTCTATGTTCTATGTTCTATACCACTTCTATTCTTTCCCCGTATCTTGCAGTTGTTACCTATTGGAAAGAAGGAGATAATTGGACATGAGTAAGGAAATTGCATAGCAATATAAATAAAAAAGCGGCTTCCTGTTTCTCAATGGATTTATGAATGGAAGTGAATCAGAAGGGGTTACTACTTGTTTGTTTTGTAAAGACACTAAATATTTTATAGCTAAAATCACTTTGCCTTCATTCCTCAATCCTTGCTTGCAGGAATATCTTCAAGGACTTGTTGTTTGACAACCTAGATATCATTGAGGAGAAAGTGAGGACTGCAGATGCTGGAGATCAGAGCAGTGAGGACTGCAGATGCTGGAGATCAGAGCTAAAAATGTGTTGCTGGAAAAGCGCACAGGTCAGGCAGCATCCCAGGAGGAGGAGAATCGACATTTCGGGCATGAGCCCTTCTTCAGGAAAGAAGAAACGTCCGAAACGTCAGATTCTCCTGCTACTTGGATGCTGCCTGACCTGCTGCGCTTTTCCAGCAACACATTTTCAACCTAGATATCATTGCCTTGAAATTTTTCCTTTTTGTCCTTGCATAATATCTTCCATCAGCACATGAAAAATGATCTTGGATATTTTATTTTATATGATAATTGCTGAAACAGTGGAGATTGTTGTGCATTTTATGTGACTGCATAACACTAAGTGGTTCAGACCTTTGCACATAAATATTTGTTCAAACCTGCAACTAATCTTGATGACCTTCAAATATAAATTGCTGTTACTGTGCGTATACTTTCAACTTCTGCGACCTTTGGAATGTTCTTTTGTGAACTTGATCATGTGATATGAGTTCTGTAAAATATTATTCATCTTCTTCAAAAACACTTGTAATTTAATCATAAATGCAAGTTAAAAATATTTAAAAGCTCATTGTTATTTAGTCCTCTTTTTCATAATTTCATTGAAAAAGTAGATGTGAAAAAAATCCATTGACAGCATTAAAAATAAAATATTGGTGATTATCATAAATCATAAAACTGAACAGCACAGAAGGAGGCCATTTGACATATTGAATTTGTATCGGTTTCATGCTGCGATTAGACTTCATGTCCTGTAAAAGTGCATGTTAAACACTTGTTTAAATCATTCATGGAGAATTTGCGTAGAGTTCTGCTACTGCGCAATCAAGTTTTACTCTGTATCCCATCTGGAGGGAAACGTTTGCATCAGTATACTGGTAAAGATGAGGTGCGAAGGCAGAAATGACTAATTCACCAATGCAATGGTCATACTGGAACTCCATTTTGAAGTACAAAGAACAGTATAGCACAGGAAGGGGCCATTTGACCCTTTAAGTCTGCACCAACACATGATGCCTTTCTAAAGTAAAACCTTCCACCTCTGCATGATCCATATCAGTCTATTCTCTGCCTAATCATATATTTGTTAAGATGCCTTGTAAATGTTGCTATTGTACCAACTTTCTCTTGCAGCATATTCCAGTTACTTACCACCCTGTGTTTAAAAAACTTGCCTCTCACAGCTCCTTTAAACTTATATCCTTTTACCTTAAACCTATGTTGCTTAGTAATTGACATTTCTACTCTGCAAAAATTATTCCGACTATCCATTCTAACCATGCCTCTTATAATTTTGCAAACTTCCATCAGGTCGCCTCTCATCCTTCGAGTGAAAACAAACCAAGTTTGTCCAGTCTCTCCTCATAGCTAATATGCATCAAAGTAGACAATGTCTTGGTTAACCCATTTTTGTACCCTTTCCAAAGTCTTCACATCCTTCTAGGAAAGTGACTAACAAAATAATAGACAATAGACTAAAGTTCTAAACAGCTGCAACATAGCTTGCTAATTTTTATACTCTATGCCCTGACCATCTTATCCACTTATCAAAGTAAACAAAGTGAATCATACTTGTATGTGTCATTCACAAGTTCTATTTTCTTTCCTCCGGGTTGTCCTTTCTACTTACTCCCCTCGGGGAGAAAGTGAGGTCTGCAGATGCTGGAGATCAGAGCTGAAAATGTGTTACTGGAACAGCGCAGCAGGTCAGGCAGCATCCAGGGAACTGGAGAATCGACGTTTCGGGCATAAGCCCTTCTTCCTGATTCCCTGGATGCTGCCTGACCTGCTCCGCTACTTACTCCCCTCACCTCATAGACAGTGACATCTTCCCCCATGATTCACAGACTGCACTGTCTCACATCGGTGGCCCAGCCCTTCAGTGATTTTAGAGCTCTTATGATTGCATTACTGGCATCTGGCACTGGTCCCGATGGTATTGATGGGCAAGGGAGAGCTGCAAACTACTGACTTAGGGAGATGGAAGATGAGGAGGGCCATATTCTACCTCCATCATCTATGTCCAGGGGAAAGCCCACTGCTAGTCGCTTAAGTGTTGATATGCACTTTTTTAACTTGATTCATCTTGTGAGATGTGGGCATTATTAGCTGGCCAGCATTTATTACCTGATTCTTTGTTGCCCTTGAGACAATGGGGTGTTGAGTTGCCTTCTCGAACTGCTGTGGTGCACCAGCTGTGTGCTCACCCATGATGCCATTAGAAGGGAAATTCCAAGATTTTTGACCCAGCGGCAGTGAAGGAATGGCAGCATATTTCCACATCAGGATGGTGAGTGGCTTGGGGGAGATCTTGAGGTGGTAGTGTTCCCATATATCTGCTTCCCTTGTCCTTCTAGGTGGAAGTGATCGTGGATTTGGAAGGTGCACCAATATAAAGAGCTTTGGTGAATTGTTGCAATGCATCTTGTAGATAGCACAAACTGCTGCAACTGAGTGTTGGTGGTGGAGGGCTTGAATGTTTGTGGATACAGTGCCAATCAAGCAGGTTGCTTTGTCCCGAATGGTGTCAACCTTCTTGAGGCTGCACTCATCCAGGCAGGTGGAGAATATCCCATCACACTCCTAACTTGTGCCTTGTCGATGGTGGTCAGACTTTGGGAGTCAGAAGGTGAGTTTTTTGCTGCAGTGTTTCTAGCTTCTGATCTGCACTTGTAGCCACTATGTTTATGTGGTGAGTCCAGTTGAGTTTCTGATCAATGATAACTCACAGGATGTTGATAGTGGAGGATTCAGTGATGGTAACACCATAGCATATCAAGGGATGGTGGTTAGATTGTCTTGTTGGTGATAGTCACAACCTGACATTTGTGTGGCACTTGTCAATCCAAGCCTGGATATTGTTACAGCTTATTGCATTTGGGCATGGACTGCTTCAGTGTCTGAGGAGTCATGAATGGTGCTGTACATTGTTCAATCATCGGTGAATATGCCCACTTCTGGCCTCATTGACGAAGCAGCCGAAGATGGTAGGATGGACTTTCCTCAGTAGAGGTCACATGGGCCTCTCAGCAACTATCTAGCCACCAGCTGAGAACTCCATTACCTGGATTAAATTGTACCCTGTTTTTCTCTCTCCACAGCTGGTGCTTACATGCTGAATCATTTTATTTCTGATCTTATTTTAGGCTGACAGCATCTGTAACATTTTACTTTTTATTCATATAAATTTTGGATTTGATCATATAATAACTTGCATTTAAATAATGTCTTTAACATAGTTTGCCATCACAGTGTGATTAACATTGTGAGGGTGAAACTGCTCAGAATCTCTGCACTATGTCATTGTAATTTCACTGAAAGCTCCTCTCCACAGAAGACATGAGAGCACAGAGGAAGGAACTCAGAAAACAAAAAGCCCATTATGTATATTGATATTTTAAGCACTGTTATTCAACACTTAATAGACTTTTTTACGTTGCAGACTTGAATAGAAGTTTTGTCATTCTAATGAAATAAATGTTAACACTATACTCATCATAGCCAGCCAGATTCAAGGCCAATATCACTGTCGTTCAACAATTTTACTTGACCAGAAGCCAAATTGATTTGGCATGAGATTAGATCATACCTATACTACTGATTTGCAATTAAAAATATCTGTCACTATTTGACCAATGATACACTTGCATTATTCAGTTAAGAAAGGATGATTAATGAATTTGCAGAAGGTATTTAAAAATGTTTCCCTTAGAGACTGTTCACAAAAAATGAGAATTTGTGAGGTTGAGAGCAATCCATTATTGATCCAGGGTTTCATGCTCACCATTAGACTCCAGAATTAAAATGAAACCATTGTTGATTTGTTATAAAACCCCATCTGGTTTATTAATGTCTTTTAGAGAAAGAAGATACAATCCTTTCCTTGTCTGGCCTAATATGACTTCAGATGAAAAGCAATGTGCTTAACATCCTTCTGAAATGGCCGAGCAAACTGTTCAGTTGTATCAACCATTGGAAAGTCTCAAAAACAGAATGAAACCAAATAAACCCGCCATCAAATAAAGCACTGGAAGCAACATTGGCAAATCATTGAGTGTTGATCCTGCAAAAATCTTCTTTTTCTAACCAGAGAGCATTTGATATAGTGCCACATGACAGGTTGGTTAGCAAGTTAGAAATGCTTAGGATTGATGGGTCCAACATCAATTAGATGTTGGCTAAAAGATAAGAAAGAGAGGATAGGTAAGATGGGCATATCTCAGATTGGAGTTGGAAATGGTGGTCCCCAGAGATTGATATCAGAATACTTGATTTTTCTGATTTCTATAAATGATTTGGAGATGAGTGTTCAGGACATAATCTCAAATTTGCAGATGATACTAAGCTTGGGAGAGTAGTGAACTGTGAGGATGATGCTAAGTGACTTCCGAGAAACATTGACAAGTTAGTCAAATGGGCAGACACATGGCAGATGAATTTCAATGCAGAGAGATGTAAGGATTTGTATTCTGTAAGAAGAAACACGGAGAGACAGTATAGGCTCAATGCTGCAACTTAGAGGGAATTATAAACACAGAGAGATCTTGGGGGTGAATGTTCTTTGAAGGTGGCGAGGGACTCTGAAACAATTGTTAAGTAGGCTTATTGGATTCTTACGTTTATAAATAGAAGTATAGAGTATAAAAGTTTGAAGGTGCTACACCTCTTCAAACCATTGGTCACAACATCTTTGGAGTATTCAGTTCTGGACACCTTATTTAGAACATTAACATAGAACACAGAATAGTATAGCACAGTACAGGCCCTTCGGTCCTCGATATTGTACTGACATTTTATCCTACTCTAAGATCAAACTAACTGACATACCCTACATTTTACTGTCATCCATGTGCCTATCCAAGAGTCATTTAAACATCCCTAATGTATCTGATTCTACTACCACTGCTGGCACCCACCACTCTCTGTGTAAAGATCCTCCCTCTGCCATCTCCCCTATACCTTCCTCCAATCGCCTGAAAATTATGCCCCATCATGATAGATATTTCCACCCTAGGAAAATGTCTCTGACTATCCACTCTATCTATGCCTCTCATTACCCTGTATCCCTCCCTCAAGTCACCTCTCATCCTTCTTTGCTTCAATGAGAAAAGCCTGAGCTCCCTCAAACATTCTTCATAAGACATGCCCTTCAGTCCAGGCAGAATCCTGGTAAATCTCCTTTGCACCCTCCCTAAATCTTCCACACCTTTCCTAGAATGAGGCAACTAGAACTGAACACAATATTCCAAGTGTGGTCTAACCAGGGTTTTATAGAGCTGCAGCATAACCTCATGGCTCTTAAACTTAATCCCCCTGGCAATGAAAGCCAACACATCATATACCTTCTTAACAACCCTATCAACTTGGGTAGCAACTTTGAGGGATCTATGGACATAGACCCAAAGTTCTCTCTGTTCCTCCACACTGCCCAAAGTCCTGCATTTAACCCTGTAATCTGCATTCAAATTCGATCTTCCAAAATAAATCACTTCACACTTTTCCAGTTTGAACTTCATCTGCCACTTCTCAGCCCAATTCTGCATCCTGTCAATGTCCAGTTACTACCTATAACTGCCCTCCACACTATCCAACCTTCTTGTCATGGGAAAACTTACTAACCCACCCTTCCACTTCCTCATCCAAGTTATTTATAAAAATCAGAAAGAGCAGAGAGGTTCCAGAACAGATCCCTGTGGAACACCACTGGTCACCGAGCTCCAGGCTGAATACTTTCCATCTACTACCACTCTCTGTCTTCAATGTACCAGCAATTCTGTATCCAGACAGCCAAATTTCTCTGTATTCTCTGTATTCCATGCCTCCTTACTTTCTGAATGAGCCTACCGTGGGGAACTTTAAAATCCATGTACACCACATCCACTGCTCTACCTTCATCAATGTGTTTTGTCACATCCTCACAAAGAATTCAATAAGGCTTGTGAGGCACGATCTGCCCCTCATAAAGCCATGCTGACTATCTCTAATCAAACTATGGTTTCCCAAGTAATCATAAATCCTGTCTCTCAGAATTCTCTCCAATAATTTGCCCACCACCGATGTAAGACTGACTGATGTGTAATTCCCATGGTTATCCCTTTTCCTTTTCTTGAACAAGAGAATACATTTGCCACCCTCCAATCTTCTGGTACTACTCCAGGGGTGAACATGAGAACTGCAGGTGCTGGAGATCAGAGTCAAGATTAGAGTGGTGCTAGAAAAGCACAGCAAGTTAGGCAGCATTTGAAAAACAGGAAAATCAATGTTTTGGGCAAAAGCCCTTCATCTTGACTACTTCAGTGGACAGTGAGGATGCAAAGATCATCGTCAAAGGTGTAGCAATCTCTTCCCTCACTTCCTATAGTAACCCCATCTGGTCCAGGGGACTTATCTCTCCTCATCTTTTTCAAAATTTCCAACTCATCCTCCTTCTTAACATTAACTTGTATCAGTCTGTTTCACACTATCCTCACAAATGACAAAGTCCGTCTCACTACTGAATACTGAAGCAATATATTCATTAAGGACCTCCCCTAATTCCTGAAAAATGTGTTGCTGGAAAATCTCAGCAGGTCAGGTAGCATCCAAGGAGCAGGAGAATCGACGTTTCGGGCATAAGCCCTTCTTCAGGAAGCCCTTTTCCAGCAACACATTTTTCAGCTCTGATCTCCAGCATCTGCAGTCCTCACTTCCTCCCCTAACTCCTCCACATCTAGGCACAAGTTCCCTCCATTACCCCTGATGGGCCCTTCCATCACTCTTGTTCCTCACATAAGAGTAGAATGCCATGAGGTTTTCCTTAATCTTATCTGCTAAAGCTTTTTAATGCCTCCTTCCAGCTCTTCTAAGTCCATTCTTCAGTCCATTCCTGGCCACTTTGTAACCCTCTAGAGCCCTGTCTGATCTTTGCTTCCTCAACTTTAAGTAAAATTCCTTTCTCCTCTTGACTAGATGCTCCGCATCCCTTGTCATCCAAGGTTCCTTTATCTTACCATCCTTTCCTTGTCTCAGTGAGACAAAACTATCATCAGGTGCTCCCGAAACAACTGCCACATTTCTGTGGTGCATTTCCCTGAGAATATCTGTTACCAATTTATGCTCCACAGTTCCTGCCTAATAGCATTGTAATTCCCCCTCCCAATTAAATATTTTCCCATACCGTCTGTTCCCATCCCTCTCCATGAGTATAGTAAAGCTAATGGAGTTGCAATTACTATCACCGAAATGCTCTCCCACCAAGAGATCTGACACCTGACCTGGTTCGTTGCCAGTACCAAATCCATTATGGCCTCCCCTCTAGTCTGCATATCTACATATTGCATCAGAAACCCTTCCTACACACCTGACAAAAACTGCTCCATCCAAACTATTTGAACTAAGGAGGTTCTAATCGATATTAGGGAAGTTGAAGTCACCCATATCAACAACCCTGTTACTTCTGCACCTTTCCAAAGTCTGCCTCCCAATCTATTCCTCTGTGTCTCTATTGCTGTTGGGCGGGTCTATAGAAAGGTCCCAATAAAGTGACTGCTCCTTTCCTATTTCTGATTTCCACCCATACTGATTCAGTAGACAAACCCTCCTCAACAATCACCCTTTCAGCAGCTGTGATACTATCCCTGATTAGCAATACCACTATCCACCTATTTTATCACCCTCCCTATTCTTTTTTTTAAACATCTAAACCCTGGTACATCCAACAACCATTCCTGCCTCTGTGATATCCAAGTCTTCGTAATGGCCACAACATTGTAGCTCCCAGTACTGATCCATGCTCTAAGTTCATCATCCTTATTCCTGACACTTCTTGCATTAAAAAAGATTAGATTCCCTACAGTATGGAAACAGGCCCTTTGGCACAACAGGTCCACACCGACCCTCCAAAGAGTAACCCTCCCAGACCCATTCCCCTACATTTACCCCGACTAATGCACGTAACACTATGGGCAATTTAGCATGACCAATTTACATGACCTGCACATCTTTGGATTGTGGGAGGAAACTGGACCACGCAGAGGAAACCCAGCAGACACAGGGTGAATGTGTAAACTCCACACAAACAGTAATCCCGAGATTACTACTCTGCTCATTCTGCCTTCTAGCTTCCAACCTAATTCCCTATATCTACATTTAGGAAAGGATCTTAAAGCCCTGGAGAAAATGTGAAGGAGATTTCCTAGAATGATACCAGGAATGAAGGACTTTAGACACAAAGAAAGATTTGGGAGATTAGCCTTATTGTCCTTGGATCAGAGAAAATTAAGAGCTGACCTAATTGAAATGTTTACAATTTTGTCAACAATTTTGACAGTCATTAACTAGGGTTTACAATTGAAAATTGTCAGTGGAGAGCCAGGCATGAGATGAGGAGAAACTATTTTGTTCAGAGAGTTGTCAGGATTTGGAATGCACTGTGTGGGCCAGTGGTGGATTCCAAAGGAGCTTCCAAAGAGAACTGGATATATATGTGAAAGTGATGAATTTAGAAAGCTACGGAGATAGAGCAAGAGAATGGATCTAGGTAGGTAGCTCTTTCAGGAGATAGTACACACATGATGGGCCTACAATCAGGGGGCAGTTGCACTAGACATCCTCAAAATTGACTCTGGACCCTACGAGTCTCCTGGCATCTGGTCAAACATTAAAATGGGTTTTGTGAAACTGGGTGCCTCAAGAAGAAGCCACAATTGATCATCCACTTGATACCACTGACTGAAGATGTTTACAAATACTTCAACTCTATCTTTTGACTGGGAATCCCCCATCATTGCAGATGGGGATATTTGAAGACTCTCGTCCTCCACTAAAGATCATGAATGGATGCGACAGGACTGCTGATCCAATGCTTTGGGTTTTGGATCACTCTGTTATAGAACATTGAACATTACAGCGCAGTACAGGCCCTCCGGCCCTCGATGTTGTGCCGATCAGTCATACCAACCTGAAGCCCATCTAACCTACACTATTCCATGTATGTCCATATGTTTGTCCAATGACGACTTAAATGCACTTAAAGTTGGTGAATCTACTACCATTGCAGGCAAAGCATTCCATACCCTTACTACTCTCTGAGTAAAGAAACTACCTCTGACAGCTGTCCTATATCTATCATCCCTCAATTTAAAGCTATGCCCCTCGTGCTCGCCGTCACCATACTTGGAAAAAGGTTCTCCCTGTCCACCCTATCTGATCCTCTGATTATCTTATACCACCACCAGTCATTTTTCTCAAATGAGAGAGCAGCGCTACAATCAAAAGGACTATGGTGACTTTATCTTTTACTTTTTATTAGCTTGTGCCAACAGATTACTAGTGCAGTGACATTACCACTTCTCCAATTCCTGGGGAACACAATTTTCAACTCATTTGCTGTCTGAGAAATGCTCATCTATACTCACACTCAGTTTCTTATCTTTTAGCCAACTTCTAATCCTTGCGCCAAGGACCAATCAATCCTAAAGATCTCTAATTTGCTAACCAACTTGCCATGTAGCACCATACATAATGTTTTCTGTAAGTCCAAGTATGCAACATCAACATCACTACCCTCATCCATTGTCTGTAACACCTTGTCAAAGAATTAAATTAATTATGTTGGTCATGTCATGCCCTTTATTCTAAGTACATATTTATCTGATACCATACTATGATTGCCACTACTTCCAAAGATAACTTTCCAGTTATTAATAACTGGTAACTTGAAGAAGGCGCTAATTCTATAACTATCTCACAAAGGGTTGGTGCGATGCTTAAATTAATTACTAATTATGTTGTTATTTTCCAGAAACATGGATCCCGTGGTAGCTCTAAATTGCTGATCAACTGACAAAAAAAAACCAACAAAGTGATGCAGAAAAAGCCTGACACTAAGTTCATGTTTATATAACATAAAGGTGATAACATTGAAAGGTCAATATGAAAATTCAGCTAGTGTAGCCATAAACCTATCATGCAAGTGGGAGGGATACTCAAGATGGAAATAGAAATTTTAATATAACGAAACAGAAGGTTACAATCAATAACACAAGGACAATATTAATAAGAACATGAAGAATCATTTTTAATGAATATAAACTGGAGAAAATAACTTGGCATGGTAAGGATAACAAAATGTTATTCCAACATCATGTTGTGTCATTATTTACTTGTGAAGATGTTCCTTGGACTCAATAGAATGTCCAACAAAATCGAGTCCACTCTGTTAATAAACACCCAAAAATAAATATATTTATGAACCTAAAGAAATTAGCTTGATTTAACTGCTTCCAAAACCTATTAGTAATTAAAAGTCAGCATTCATACGTCTATCATCTACTTGATATTCTGTGCTCATATCATAGCTTTCAGTTGGCTAATGTTCACTGATGCAGCATTACTAATCATTTCAAGTACAAACGGGTGGAACATATACCATCTGTATCAACAGTTTTGTGGCCAAACTAATGTTTTCTAATGAGTGTATTGGCAGCTGTCGAGGAAACTTAGAACTGTTTGGCAAATCCAGGGTAGAATAGTAACAGGAATACACAGCAATTCAGGCAGCATCCGACGAGCATTGCTGTGCTCTTCCAGCACCACTGATCCAGAATCTGGTTTCCAGCATCTGCAGTCATTGTTTTTACCTAGTAACAGAAATAGGCTACTCACATTATAACCCTGATCTGCTAGTCAATTAGATCATGGCTGACATGCATCAGAACTTCATTTCTACCCTTTATTACAAATCACATAAGAGCAAAAGTCTGTCACTCAGTTGCAAAACTTTCAACTGGCCTATCTGCAACAGGTGTTAGGGGCAGTAAATTCCAGAATTCCAAATTGCTTTCTGTGAGAAAGTGCCTTATCTCTGAATAACCCAGCTCTCTTGCTGCTACACCTCCATGTTCCAGATTCCTCATCCAAAGCATTTATTTTCTGTTTATAAGATGTGGTAGGATAGATAATAATTTAAAATTACCCTCCAAATTCTATAGTATACACAAGGGAATATAACTTTGGTCCTTGCAATTTGTAAAAGCAAGCAAGAAACAAGGCCAAAATATTTGCATCCATCTTCAGCCAGCAGCAAATCATTCATCTTGGCCTCTTCTTGAGGTTTCAGCAGATACCAGTCTTCAGCAAATTCAATTCACTACATATGATATCAAGAAACAGCTGAAAGCATTGGATACTTCAGTCTCAAGAGGGAAAACAAATGTTGCTGTTTCGGATATCAAGGCAGCATTTGACAGAGTCTGATATCAAGGTGTCCTCACAACACAAAATTTAATTGCATTTTATAAGATAGTTATCATTTAAAATAGTTAACTGAGATCAAAAGATAAGTTCTGCCCATCCAGATATAAATGATAGTTTCTGGGAGGAACTAATAAATTGATTTGAGGTGTTCTAGTACTAAGTCCTTACAGCTAACAGTATGCATGCACCCCTTGTCCACATACATTGGCATCTGGAATCTGCAAACACCTCTTGACAATCATGGTACCTCACCAACACACTGACAGGGGTTTCTGGAAACACACTTGCAGAGCAGGCACATAAAAAACTAGCATTGAAAGGTTACTGCAAGGAAACTTTGCGTGCATAAACAGGCACCCTGTTCACATATTGGTCCAGGCTGCATCTCAAAAATTCTCACTTCCTATCCTATGGTTCAATCAATTCATAGAATCATAGAATCCCAACAGTGTGGAAGCAGGTGATTTGGCCCATTGAGTCTACACTGATCCTCCAAAGAGCGTCCCAACCAGGCATGCCCCTCTACCCTATCCTTGAAACCCTGCAATCACCTAACTTATCCATCCCTGGACACAATGAAAGTTCAGCATGACCAATCCAACCAACGTGCATATCTTTCAAACATGGCAAGAAACCGGACCACTCAGAGGAAGCCTACACAGACACAAGGAGAATGTGCAAACGTCTCATGGACAGTCATCCAACAGTGGAAGAGAACCAGGGTCACTGGCACTGCGAGGCAGCAGTGCTAACCACTGAACCACCATGCCGCATTAGTGGCTATGTGGGTGGTCATGGCTTGCCTGCCATGCTAACTGTGCCAATTAGCACAGCCACACAACCAGGTGGCTTGCTTCACCTGGGGAGGTGATGGCCTAGTGGTATTATCACTGGACTGTTCATCCAGCGACCCAGATAACGTTCTGGACGCCTTGGTTCCTGCGTTTGAATCTCACTATGGCCGATGGTAGAATTTGATTTCAATAAACATATGGAATCTAATGATGAACGTGAATCCATTGCCAATTGTCAGATAAACCCATCTGGGCTCACTAATATCCCTCAGGCAACTCTCTGTGTGGAGTTTGCACATTTTACCCGTGTCTGCGTGGGTTTCCTCTGGGTGCTCCAGTTTCCTCCCACAATCCAAAAATGTGCAGGTTAGGTGGATTGGCCATGATAAATTACTCTTGGTGTTAGGTGAAGGGGTAAATGTAGGAGAATGGGTCTGGGTGGGTTGTGCTTCGGCGGGTCAGTGTGGACTTGTTGGGCCAAAGGGCCTGCTTCTACACTGTAAGTAATCTAATCTAATCTAAGGAAACTGCCATCCTTATCTGGTCTGGCCTACATGTGACTCCAGACTCACAGCAATGTGGTTAACTCTTAAGTGCTCTTTGGGCAAATAGGAATGGGCCATGAATGCTTCATGTCAGCGACGCACTCATCCCATGAATGAATAAAGTAAAAGTTGTCCTTCATCAGAACAGAACAATATAGCAGTGTGTTACATCAATCTCATACCTATGCCATATGCCAGTCACTTGAATGACCTACACATTGCAAGTGCAGCAAGCAAACAGCAATATCTCAAAGTTTTGGGGGAGTAATCTTCACTGAAGTACATGGAAACACTCTTCAGTCCCAGCACAGTCAATCAAAGGCAGTCTCTGAGATCAGTTCAAGGGACTGGCCATAGAAATGAGGACAAAATGATCACAATGAGGGGTTCTGTGCTACTGAAATCCATGGAATGGCTGCACTGCTGCCACCCTGGGGGTGAGGCCTGACATGGTCAGTAAATGGACAGTCCCCAATCTGGGCACTTCTCATCCAGGTTGTCTGGTTTGGTCATTCAAGGGCATATGCCTCAATCAGTTCATTGCTTTAATCTTCATAAACTAAAGGGAAGGGAGGTGGGATGGCAAGAGCAGTTACTGCAATGGGAAGGAGATTTGGTGAGATATTCCTTGGGACAGATGGCTACACACTGGTCATAAAGGGGTGATAATGGTAAAAGGGCCAACATTTTCTACAAAGGTAAAGCTTAAATGGGAAGGTGGTCATATGGGAGTGAGATTTGTCATTGTCAAGAGCACACAGGCTTCAAGGGAGCAGCATTATATTGACACACTACCATGGTTATCTTATATTCCAGGGGCTGGATGGGAAAGGTGGGCAGATGTAAGCATATGAAGAGGGGTTGGGTGTGTTCCTACAGAGGTGCAAAGCTAATGAGGTTTACAGAAAGGAGTTGAAACTTTATTGCTGGAACAGCACAGCAGGTCAGGCAGCATCCAGGGAACAGGAGGCATATGAAGAGGGGTTGGGTGTGTTCCTACAGAGGTGCAAAGCTAATGAGGTTTACAGAAAGGAGTATCAGGAAGGTAATTGTCTGGGGCTCATCAATGTGGTTATATACAGTGTATTGTCATTTGAGCAACAAAGTGCCCTAAATAAGTCTTTACCTTCTCCTCCCTCCCATTATGTTTTGACATACTGTCTGCTTCCACAGCAAGGTGAAGGGAGCTTGCTTGACAATAGAACCCATTCCTCTGAAGAATTGGACAAGCCAGAGATGCTGAGGGTCTTCTTTCCAAAGGCAAGTTGATTGTCCTCAGTTTCAAATTCCAAGAGTTTAAAGGGACAGGCAGAATGGAGTGAGGGCCCAGCCACCTTTGGAGTGTTGTAAGTGGAATATTCTGAGAGGGTTGCGTGTGGTTCCTTCTTCAGCTGGCCTGTCTCCACATGAGGAAAGGTTACTCCAAGGCTGTGCCAGGTTCCCCATCCCCCTAAAATCATGCTTTCAGTACTAATGACCAATGGCGAGGGAAATGAAGTACTGGTGTATTCCCTTCTCCAGTAGACCCTGCTGATATTGTCTTAGTCCTCCACTGAATTGTTCTGGTTTTGATTTCTAATGCAGGTTTTCATCCTTAAGGAATATAATGTGATATTATTGTTGATGATTCTTTAGGTTCTTTCATCCAAATTATGACAAGTCTGCAACTTGCCTTATTATTAAAAGTAGCTTATTTGTTGCTTCTTACACTTAACTTTAATTGTCTGTTTGAAGACACAGCTTTCCTGTGATTAATTTCTTAAATTCTTCTGCTCAGTACTCCATTGTCCTTGTTGCATGTGGAAATCAATTATCAAGTAGATTTTTTTTATTTCAAAAATATACTTTATTCATAAAATAATTTGATGGTCTGTACAATTGGTCATGTAAACATTTGCATACAGAGATCAGAATTTATCATTTGTATGTCTGTACGTTTAGCAATCATTTGTCCATATATTGAGCTGAGGCGTCAGCAGAGCCCAAATGTCTGCGTGGGCCCCCTGTTCTTCTTGGTCAGGGAGATGTTACATGGTGGTCTTTCCCCACCGCTCCTTGGCGGCAGCTGCCCCAAGCTTCAGCATGTCACAGAAAGAGCGGGAGCAGCAGGGGGAAGTGACGACGACCAGAGGGGCAGCCGGGAAGGAAAGTAGTGAGTATAAATACTCACCCTTCGACGCCAACGGTCATTTTGAGTGCGAGCAGCAGCAGAGTGTAAAGGAACCGGGAAGGCTACAGCTAAGGTGAGGAGAAAGTGAGGTCTGCAGACGCTGGAGATCAAAGCTGAAACTTTATTGCTGGAACAGCACAGCAGGTCAGGCAGCATCTAGGGAACAGAAGATTCGACGTTTCGGGCACATGCACATGCCCTTCTTCAGGAAAGAAGG
>NC_057728.1:68932043-68942289 GCF_004010195.1 Chiloscyllium plagiosum | reverse complement strand
TTCTATATTCTATGTCCCTCAACACGTAGTCCTGGACCTTGGAATGTGCCAGTCTGCAACACTCAGCTGGGGTCAACTCCTTCAGCTGGAAGATCAACAGGTTTCGGACCGCCCAGAGAGCGTCCTTCACCGAGGTGATGATCCTCCAGGCACAGTTAATGTTCGTCTCGGTGTGCGTCCCAGGGAACAGACCGTATAGCACGGAGTCCCGCATCACGGCGCTGCTCGGGACGAACCTCGACAAACACCACTGCATTCCTCTCCAGACTTCTTCTGCATAAGCACATTCCAGAAGGAGGTGTGTGACAGTCTCGTCCCCCCGCAGCCGCTTCGAGGGCAGCATGCGGTGCGGCTGAGAGTCTGGGTGTGCATAAAGGATCTCACAGGCAGAGCCCTTCTCACCACCAGCCAAGCCATGTCTTGGTGCTTGTTGGAAAGGTCTGGCAATGAGGCACTCTGCCAAATGGCTTTGACAGTCTGCTCAGGGAACCACTCGATAAGATCTGCCTTTTCCTTTTCCCGAAGGGTCTCAAGGACAGTATGTGCTGACCACTTCCTCATGGACATGTGGTTAAAGGTGTTTTTCTTCATAAAATTATCCACGAAGGACAGTGATACGGAACGGTCCAACTACTCGGAGCGTTCCGCGACAGCGAGGCCAGGCCCATCCTTCGCAACACCGGGGACGGGTAGAACCTCAGTACGAAGTGACACTTGGTGTTTGCGTACCGGGATCCATGCACAGCTTGATGCAGCCACACACAAAGGTGGCCATAAGGGTGAGGGTGGCATTGGGTGTACTTTTTCCCCTGTTTCCTCAATCTTTATACATTGAGTCCCTTCGGACCCAATCCATCTTTGATCTCCATATAAATTGGAAGATGGCCCAGGTGACTGCAGCGGCACAGGTTCTGGGAATAGACTAGACCTGTGCCATGTATAACAGCACTGACAGTGCCTCACACCTGATGACCAGGTTTTTTTCCCGTGATGGAGAGGGCTTCCATCTGTCCAGTTTCTGCCTCATTTTGCTGATACGCTCCTCCCAAGACTTGGGCATGCCCCAGCCCCCCCGGTAACCCTCACGCTGTCCAATCCACCTCCAATTTTGGTGTCATCTGTAAACTTACTCAATACACCTCTTATCCTCGCATCCAAATCATTTATGTAAATGACAAAAAGTAGAGGACACAGCACCGACCAGTGGCACACCACTGGTCACAGGCCTCCAGTCTGAAAACCAGCCCACCACCACCATCCTCTGTCTTCTATCTTTGAGCTAGTTCTGGAGCCAAATAGCTAATTCTCCATTTTCCATGAGATCTAACCTTGCGAATCAGTCTCCCATGGGGAACCTTGTCAAACGCCTTACTGATGTCCATGTAGATCACATCTACTGCTCTGCTCTCATCAATCCTCTTTGTTAATTCTTCAAAAAACTCAATCAAGTTTGTGAGACATGAATTTCCAACAACAAAGCCATGTTGACTATCCCTAATCAGTCCTTGCCTTTCCAAATACATGTACATCCTGTCCCTCAGAACTCCAACAACTTGCCCACCACTGATGTCAGGTTCACCGGTCTATAGTTCCCTGGCTTGTCCTTACTCCCCTTCTTAAACAAGTGGCACCACATTAGCTAACCTCCTGTCTTCCAGCACCTCACCCGTGACTATCGATGATACAAATATCACGGCAAGAGGCCCAGCAATCACTTCCCTAGCTTTCCACAGAGTTCCAGGGGACACATGATCAGGTCCTGGGGATTTATCCACTTTTATGCATTTCAAGTCATCCAGCACTTCCTCCTCTGTAGTATTTTTCAAGATGTCAACATCTATTTCCCTACATTCTATATCTTCCATATCCTTTTCCACTGTAAATGCTGATGCAAAATACTCATTTAGTATCTCCCCCATCTCCTGCGGTTTAACACAAAGGCTGCCTTGCTGATCTTTGAGGAGCCCTATTCACTCCCTAGTTACCCTTTTGTCCTTAATGTATTTGTAAAAACCTTTTGGGTCCTCCCTAACTCTAGTTGCCAAAGCTATCTCATGTCCTCTTTTTGCCCTCTTGATTTCTCTCTTAAGGATACTCCTACTGCCTTTATAGTCTTCTAAGGATTCACTCGATCTATGCTGTCTATACCTTATATATGCATCCTTCTTTTTCTTAACCGAACCCTCAATTTCTTTAGTCATCCAGCATTCCCTGTACTGACCAGCCTCACACTGATGGTCACACTGTTTGCCCAGGGTTTAGAATTTTCGCTCGTCGAGTGATATGTCATGACGCTGTTTGCCTATGGCAACAATCCAATTACTGATCATAAATTATAATGTTTGTCACGTGCAGAATCCTGGAACATGCTTTTTCTCAATCTGTGTCAGAAATTTAGTTGAGTTGTGGAATCTTTGTAAACATGGTAAAAGTTTTGTGATGTCTCCAAAACAGTGGGGCATAATGTATAACACTCTAGACCAGTCCATCATGACAGTGGCCACTCTTACTGATACTGTTATAGGCACATGCATCATCAATAGACAAACTTGAGATGGTGGGGCAGTGGGTGGGCAAGGGCGGGGTGGGGTAGGGTGTGGGTGATATGATTCAGTATATTTTTCTTTCCAGTTGGTTCCCTCACCACCTGCCGACTCGCAAATATGACCTTTAGGGCTCAACTAACATAATCAGTATTGGTGCTGCTGAGTCACTTTTTGTGATCAATATTAAAGTCTCTCACCCAGAATGCATTCTGTACCCTTGCCATTGGCCAGGTGGAGTTGGGGGAGATGTGGAGACAGTATGTGGTGACCAGCAGGAGGTTTCCTTGTTTGATTTTATGAGGTTGGAATAAATGTTGATGATTCTTAGAACAACACTTCCCAGCTGTACATCATCAAGCTACAACCTCTAGCTGATCTGTCCTGCCAGTGGAAAAATCCATACACAAGGATGGTGGTAGTGGTGTTTTCTGGGACATTGTGTGTAAGTTATGATTCCATGGGAATGGCTATTTCAGGCTTATTGCTTGATTAGTCCTCCAAAGTTTGACACTAGCCCCAGGTGTTGATGAGGAGGACTTTACAGAGTCCTTCGTTGTTTCCAGGGGTAGTCTGTCCAGTTTCATGTATGTGTGAGATATCAAAAATAAAATGTGAAACTTTGTCAAAGCCCATATTTTCATAAAAATGAGAATAACATTTATTTGCTAGTAGCTCCATTAAAAAACTATTTCTTTAGACAAAATCAAGTCAACAAGGTGAGTCATTATGAATTTTATTTGTAGTTTTATATTTGCTTATTTAATGTTGATAGGAGTGTCAAAGTGCAGAGTATTTCAAGCCCATATTCAGAATGAGTGAGAGGCTTGATACCTTGAAGTCTGCCACAGATGGTGGCCCATATCTTTTTGTCTCTAGATAGTTGGAGACTGGAGTTCTCTGAAAGATGTGTGTCAGGACCCATTAGATGTGCCAGTGCAATGATGACATGCTTATAGCCCAGGAAGTTTAACAATCAGCGATCACCCTGCACATCTGGATTTCTCTGAAAAGCCTCTGACAATGAGTCAGACTCATTGGATACTTACTGGCATAATTAACCATGAAATGTTTGACTGATGAAAGACAATTTTAAGTCCCAGATTGAAAACCCTCCCCAACCCCCAAATTCTTCTCAATCCCTTAACTGTGCCCCAACACTCCAACCTCCTCCACCGTGAGAACATTCCAAACTCATTGATTGCTCACCCTATTACACGATTACCTGACTGAACCCACAATTCTATCTTGATCATTAACTCCCCCACCAATCCTCCAGCATTTGCTGATTCTCTAATCCAACCTTGACACCCCTAATCACAACCCCAATTTCCCCAGCAACTAAACTCCCCTCCTGACATCTGACTCATGGGTTTTACGATGGCTCAGTGGTTAGCACTGATGCCTCACAGTGCGAGGGACACAGGTTCGATTCCAGCCTCGAGCGACTGTCTGTGTGAAGTTTGCACATTTTCCCCGTATCTGTGTGGGTTTCCTCCGGGTGCTCGGGTTTCCTCCCACAATCCAAAATTACATGCTAAATTGCCCATACTGTTCAGGAATGTGTAGGTTATGTGTTAGTCAGGTGCAAATATAGGATAACAGCAGAAGGGAATGGGTCTGGGTGGGTTAATCTTGGGAGGACTGGTGGGGATTTGTTGGGTCAAAGAGCCTGTTTCCACGCTGTAGGGATTCTATGATTCTCACTCTGACTTCACCTGCATCTTCAATAACCAAAACTCTCAATTCCTCCAGTGCTCCAAATCACCTCAAAGTACCCCCAAATCTGCAAAATCCCTGGCCCTCTAACTACCCTACCAACTAGACTGGATCCAATCTCATGACCTACTAGTCCATTCACACAGCCACCCACATTACCATCCAAATTACCTTCCTCACCTACATCGCTCATATTTATTCATTGACAATTAATATATCTGTCCCAAATGTGTTAGTGAATGAATGCTGCCTCACAGCACCAAGGATTCAGGTTCGATTCCAGCCTCAGGCGACTGCCTGTGTGGAGTTTGCACATTCTCCCCGTGTCTGCGTGGGTTTCCTCCATGTGCTGTGGTTTCCTCCCACAGTCCATAGATGTGCAGGTTAGGTGGATTGGCCATGCTAAATTGCCCAGAGTTCAGGGATGTGTAGGTTAGGTGCATTAGTCAGGGGGAAATGTAAGGGACTGTGTCTGGGTGGGTTGCTCTTCGGAGGGTCGGTGTGAACTTGTTGGGCTGAAGGGCCTGCTTCCGCACTGTAAGGAGTCCAATTCTAATCATTAAAAAAAGGTGTGCTAACAATCTGACAAGTGATTGTCACCTCTCAGAAGACAAGACCAGCATTATCTTTGAAATTAAATTTTAATTTCAAACACGTCATCAGCATAACTGTGTCCACATTTTCTGATTCCCTTCTCCATCACTCGGTGAGACAAACTGCAGATGTGATAGGGAGGAGGCAGAGGAAAACTTCAAGAACAAGCACACCATCATGTGCTTGGTCATGGTCAACAACTTATACCTATAAAATGTCCTTGTACTTTGAAAGACTTCTCTTGGATTTCTGTTCATATCTTCACAAGGTAAGCAACAAAATATCTATCACTTGTGACTTGGAAAGCTGGATTTTTCTTTGGAGGTTTTGCTGATTTTCTGTTATGTTGGGAGATGAACAACATCCCCGTGTAAACTCAGGAGCAGTGTCTTTAACATCAAGTGGGTGTTGTGGAGGAAGGGTTTGTTAATTAATGAGTTTTGATAAGATTTTCAAAAGGTGTCTAGTGAAATGTAGAGCCTGAGGTGTTCAGGAATGGATTTGGACCAACCAAATTTATTGCACACTTTCTCATCTTTGGAGGGAATCATGTACACAAATTAAAACTGCAGAGGCACATTTTTGATAGGGCATATAAAACTGCAATTGACTACAGTGAGAATTAAATTAGATTACTTACAGTATGGAAACAGGCCATTTCACCCAACAAGTCCACACTGACCGTCCTAAGAGTTACCCACTCAAATCCATTCCCCTACCCTATATTTACCACTGACTGATGCACCTAACACTATGGGCAATTTAGCATGGCCAATTCATCTGCATATGTTTGGACTGTGGGAGGAAACCAGAGCACCTGGAGTAAATCCACACAGAAACAGGGAGAATGTGCAAACTTCCCTGAGGTGGGAATTGAACTTAGGTCACTGGTATTGTGAGGTCGCAGTGCTAACCACTGAGCCATCGTTCATACCAAGCAACACCTTCGCTTTCCCATCTATCTGTGACTTTTCTTTCAAGGAACTATGAACCTGCACTCCAAGGTCTCTTTGTTCAGCAAAATTGCCTGGGACCTTACCAATAAGTGCATAAGTCCTGCTCTGATTTGTCTTTCCAAAATGCAGCACCTCGCATTTATCTAAATTAAACTCCATCTGCCACTCTCTAGCCCATTGGCCCAACTGATCAAGATCCCATTGTACTCTGAGGTAACCTCCCTCACTGTCCACTGCACCTCCAATTTTGGTGTCATCTGTAAACTTACTAACTATATCTCCTATTTTCACATCAAAACCATTTATATAAATGAAGAAAAGTAGTGGACCCAGCACCGATCCTTATGGCACTCCACTGGTCCCAGGCCTCCAGTCTGAAAAGCAACCCACCACCACCACCCTCTGTCTTCTACCTTCAAGCCAGTTCTGTATGCAATTGGCTTGTTTTCCCTGTATTCCAAGTAATCTAACCTTGCTAACCAGCCTCCAATGGGGAACCTTGTCAAACGCCTTACTGAAGTCCATATAGATCACATCCATCTATCTGCCCTCATCAATCTTCTTTGTTACTTCTTCAAAAAACTCAATCAAATTCATGAGACTTGATTTCCCAAGCATAAAACTATGCTGACTTTCCCTAATCAGTCCTTGCCTTTCCAAATACAAGTAAATCCTGTCCCTCAGGATTCCCTCCAACAGCCTGCCCACCACAGATGTCAGGCTCACTGGTCTATAGTTCCCTGACTTGTCCTTACCACCCTTCTTAAATAGTGGCATCATGTTAACCAACTTCCAGTCTCCCGGCACCACACCTGTGACAATCAATGATACAAATATCTCAGCAAGGGGCCCAGCAATCACTTCCCTAGCTTCCCACAGAGTTCTGAGTACACCTGGGGACTTATCCACCTTTATGCATTTCAGGACATCCAGCACCACCTCCTCTGTAATATGGACATTTTTCAAGATATCACCATCTATTTCCCCACATTCTGCATCTTCCATGTTCTTCTCCACAGTAAACACTGATGGAAAATACTCATTTAGTATCTCCCCATCCCCTGCCATTCCACAGATAGGCTGATTTTTAAGGGGCCCTATTCTCTCCTAGTTACCCTTTTTTTAAGATTAGATTACTTACAGTGTGGAAACAGGCCCTTCGGCCCAACACCGACTCTCTGAAAAGTAAGCCACCGAGACGCATTCCCCTAACATTACAGGCAATTTAGCATGGCCAATTCACCTAACCAGCACAGTTTTTGGACTGTGGGAGGAAACTGGAGCACATGCGGATGCGGGGAGAATGTGCAAACTCCACACAGACAGTTGCCTGAGGCAGGAATTGAACCTGGGTCTCTAGCGCTGTGAGGCAGCAGTGCTAACTGCTGTGCCACTATGTGCCCTTAATGTGTTTATAAAAGCCCTTTGGATTATCCTCAACACTGTTTACCAAAACTATCTCATGCCCCCTTTTTGCCCTCCTGATTTCCCTCTTAAGTATACTCCTGCTGCCTTTATATTCTTCTAAGGATTCTCTCGATCTCTCCTGTGTATGCCTGATATATGCTTCCTTCTTTTTCTTAACCAAAACCTCAATTTTTCTAGCCATCCAGC
Source organism: Chiloscyllium plagiosum (assembly GCF_004010195.1). Classification (NCBI taxonomy): domain Eukaryota; kingdom Metazoa; phylum Chordata; class Chondrichthyes; order Orectolobiformes; family Hemiscylliidae; genus Chiloscyllium; species Chiloscyllium plagiosum. The sequence continues at coordinate 68,934,863 of NC_057728.1, read as the reverse complement.
ATTCCCTATACCTACCAGCCTTTCCTTTCACCCTAACAGAAGTATACAGTCTTTGGACTCTCGTTATCTCATTTCTGAAGTCTTCCCATTTTCTAGCAATTCTGGTCTTCTTCTTATTGGAAAGATGTTTTTTATTTTTTTTAGATTAGATTACTTACAGTGTGGAAACAGGCCTTTCGGCCCAACAAGTCCACACTGACCCGCCGAAGCGCAACCCACCCATACCCCTACATTTACCCCTTACCTAACACTACGGGCAATTTAGCATGGCCAATTCACCTGACCTGCACATCTTTGGATTGTGGGAGGAAACCGGAGCACCCGGAGGAAACCCACGCAGACACGGGGAGAACATGCAAACTCCACACAGTCAGTCGCCTGAGACGGGAAATGAACCCGGGTCTCTAGCGCTGTGAGGCAGCAGTGCTAACCACTGTGCCACCCACTGTGCCACTGTGCCGCCCACAAAGTTTCATGTTGTGAAACTTGAAAGGGTTCAGAAAAGATTTACAAGGATGTTGCCAGGGTTGGAGGATCTGAGCTACAGGGAGAGGCTGAACAGGCTGGGGCTGTTTTCCCTGGAGCGCGGAGGCTGAGGGGTGACCTTATAGAGGTTTACAAAATAGATAGGATAAATCGACAAAGTCTTTTCCCTGAGGTCGGGGAGTCCAGAACTAGAGGGCATAGGTTTAGGGTGAGAGGGGAAAGATATAAAAGGGACCCAAGGGACAATCTTTTCACACAGAGGGTGGTACGTGTGTGGAATGAGCTGCCAGAGGATGTGGTGGAGGTAGGTACAATTGCAATATTTAAGGGGCATTTGGGTGGATATATGAATAGGAAGGGTTTGGAGGGATATGGGCTGGGTGCTGGCAGGTGGGACTAGATTCGGTTGGGATGGCTGGTTGGCGTGGACAGGTTGGACTGTGCTGTACATCTCTATGACTCTATGACCCTATAATATTATCCCCAATCAAAGACACCACTCTATCTCCTCGTTTGCCTCCCTTTCTATATCCTTCCTGTGTCAGTTTTATCCAGGAACTTCAAGCTGTCATCCTGTCCATCACTTTGCTACGTTTTTGTAATTGCTTACTGAAGTCCATATAATTTTGACATTTAGTAGAGATGGAAATCAAACTATTTTGATAAATCAGGCAATTTATGTTTATTTTGATTAAAATAATGGAAAGATAAATGAAGTGTGGTAAAGGACAGGGAGACCATGCCAAATCAACAGCTCCTTACTTTGTAGTGTAAATTACTGCAAAGGATTTCTAATTTTGGACACTGGGAAAAGCCAGTGGAGTTCAGTTCAATCACAAAACCATGAACGAAAAAGTATAATTAAGAATCTAATGATAATATGAATTTATTGTCAATTATCAGAAAACCCATCTAGTTCACTGACATTCTTTAGAAAAGGAAACTGCCACCCTTACCTGGTCTGGATGATATATGACTCCAGTCCCACAGCAATATGGTTGACTCTTAACTTCTCTCTGGGATGGGAAATAAATGCTGGCCTAGCCAGTGATCACTCATCCCATGAATGAATAAAAAAAATTGTATATTCTTTTGAGAGAGTGAAATGGAGTTGGCAATAAGTAATATAGGGAAAGATACCAATGATGGTGCTTTCACCTTCATCTTGTTTAGTTAGAAAACATTGTGATATGCCAACTTTTGATCTGATATTATGCAGGTAGTGCAATGGTCAATCAAAGCATAAAATCAGAAAGTGCTGGAAAAACTCAAAAAGGTCTCGCAGCACTTGTAGAGGTTAATACAACTAACACTATGATTCAAATATTACTCTTTTTAGTTTTTCTGTTTTCACAAATTTTCAGCATTTGCAGCATTTTTCTTTTGAGTTAATTGATGGATTTGAATGAAATGTAGAATTAAGCATCATTGATAGATAGATGATGATATGATAGATGAGACTACACCTGTGGATGGGGTTGGCAAACAGATGAGGTCCAGGAGGTGTGGTAAGCAATGGTCCTTGGGTAAGTTCAGATATAACAGAACAGGAGAGAAGAAGAGCCATTGCTAAACAATATATTGGCAGCACTTAGGTAATAAGAATGGAACATGCAGGAGCTCTCTTATAGAACTAGATCTACACCATAGACAATTACAGAGAATCTCAGACAACAAGAAATCAAATTTTTCAGTCCATAATTTTGAATTATTAGAATATTGCCATGCATATGAGTGACATCAAGAACATAAAGATTTGAATCAAATGACAATGAAGAAAATGGTAGACATTGATTGTTTGAAAATGGATAGTGATAGTTTTGTTCCATTATTCTGGTCACCACTTCTTGTTGTACTGTCAGATGCCTAGAGGTTTTTTGGGTCACAGTATGTGCCTAAGCCTTCCTTCACCCAAGTTCTCTAGTTTCCACAAACCCTGAGGATGCACTTCTAAACTTTCCAAAAATCATAAGTTTCCCTGAAATACTTCATCCTGGAAGTCCCTATTCATTGCTTCTACATTAATGGATTTTCTAAATTCCAATGTCAAATCCCAAACCAGTCCTTTCCAGTTACTTTGAAACTATGGGGAACACCTATGGTGCTTATTATGAATAAGTTCTCAAATTATTGCTCAATCATTATCTGGATTAGTGGTGCTGGAAGAGTACAGCAAACCAGTCCTTTCCAGTTACTTTGAAACTATGGGGAACACCTATGGTGCTTATTATGAATAACTTCTCAAATTGTTGCTCAATCATTATCTGGATTAGTGGTGCTGGAAGAGCACAGCAGTTCAGGCAGCATCCAAGGAGCTTCGAAATCGACGTTTCG
>NC_057728.1:68907525-68929382 GCF_004010195.1 Chiloscyllium plagiosum | reverse complement strand
CCACCCCCACCCTCCTCTAGCTTATCTCTCCATGCTTCAGGCTCACTGCCTTTATTCCTGATGAAGGGCTTTTGCCCGAAACGTCGATTGCGAAGCTCCTTGGATGCTGCCTGAATGCTGTGCTCTTCCAGCACCACTAATCCAGAATTTGGTTTCCAGCATCTGTAGTCATTGTTTTTACCCTGCTCAATCATTATGTCCAAATTTCAATCCCTACTGTTCCAAGGGGCACCCCAACATTCAATTGTCAATGTTCCCAATCTTGCAGCAAAGAAACAGGCTGTTCAGCCTAATGAATCTAGAATCATTGAAACATAGCATCATACAGCACAGAAGAGGCCCTTCAGCCCAACGAATCTGCACCAACATAAAATACTTGACTTTTGACCTAATCCCATTTACCAGCACTTGGTCAATAGCCTAGAATTCAGGTACTTTCTCAAGGATGTGAGACAACTACTTCTACCACCCTCCTCGGCAACATAGAACCCAAACCATCACCATACTCTGGGTAACGTTTTTTGTCACATTTCCCCTAAACCTCTTGCCCCTCACCTTGAACCTCATGACAGACCATTCAGGTAAGTGATATCTGCTATATCCATGCCTCTCGTTAACTTGTACACCTCAATCACCCCTAAATCTTCTTTGCTCAAACAAAAACAACCCAAGTCTATCCAACCTTTATTCATAACTTAAATTTTGCAACCCAGGCAGCATATGGTGAATCTCCTCTGCATCCCCATCCATGCAATCACACCTATATTGTTGATCATTCTCCACAAGAATAGCATGTATTAGATGATGACTAATAAATGACATTGCTAAATTTTATGTCAATTTTAAACTAGGTAAGTTGATTCCAGATTGGTTGAGGCATTGCACTGTGGAATATAAGCCAGAGAATTTTGCCAAGTTGACCATCTAATTGGTGTACTCTTCTACTATCCCAGAGAGACTACGCCATGTTCTTTGCAGCTTGCAACCAATCATCGATGATGATGAGCACCTCGCCAAGATCTTTCCTATGCCTCTACTTCTCACCTTCAAACAACCACCGAATTTTAAACAGACCATCGTTCACAGCAAACTGCCCAGCTTTCAGGACAACATAACCCACAATACCACACACCCGGTCAGGGCAATCACTGCAAATGTGTCAGAGCATCGGCATAGATGCTACCATTAAACATGAGGACATTAACCACCATGTGCACGGCAGATATTCATGTGGCTCGGCCAACATTGTCGATGTCATATGCTGCAGACAAGGAAGCCCCGATGTGTGGTATTATGGTAAAGCCATGCAGATGCTACAACAACGTATGAATGGATACTGTGCTACTATTGTCAGACAGGGATGTTCCCTCCCAGTGAGGGAACACTTCAACAGTCAGAGACATTCAGCCTTGGATCTTCAGGTGACCATCCTCCAAGGCGGACTTCGGGACACGCAGCAATGCAGAGTTGCCAAGCAGAGGCTGATAGTCAAATTCTGTACTCCTGAATATGGCCTCAATCAGGATCTTGGGTTCATGTCACACTACAGGTGACTCCACCACACTGCCCATTCTCACACATACACACAGATGCATACACATAAACGCACACACTCACAGGCAAACACGCCCTTAGTTGCGCACATTCAAGCACTCACAGTCTCATGTGCACACTCACACTGTCAAAAATATTAACATTCATACACTCTGTCAAGTGCACGCATTCACAGACACACTCACTCTCTTTCTCTCTCACAAGCGCACACCCTCTCAGACGTACATCCTCTCTCTGTCTTCCACACACACACATATATACAAAGGAACCTCGATTATCCAGCATTCAATTATCTGAATTTTGGATCATCCAGACAAGAATGCAAGGTCCTAATGTCTGGTTAAACATTCGATCATCGGAATATTCGATTATCCGCGCAAAATACTCCATGTCGCTTGAATAATCAAGGTTCCTCGGTAAATCTATCAGATGAATTTGCAGGTACAATCTATTTTGATCAGAAAGCACATGATTTGCAGACAGTAAGCCAATGTGACATTTTATAAATTCCTACTTTGAAAATAAACTAATCTGGTTGAGACACAGACTCAAACAAGACCCCACACCTAAAATGCATTGTCTGAGCTGACATGTCACCTTTATGCTGATAAAACCTTAAGTTATCTTGGGGCAATAATTTGAAATAAATTCTGGGATTACATATTAATCAATTGAGGAGATAGTGAGGACTGCAGATTCTGGAGAAATCAGAGTCAATAAAGTGTGCCGTGGAAACAAACCCAGCAGGTCAGGCAGCATCTGAGGAGCAAGAGAGTCAACATTTCGGGCTTAACTCTTCATCAATAACTAACCAATTGAAACCTGAATCTCCAATCATACTGATTAAAGACTTAATGTTTGTTCAATACATAAGGTGTATGATCTTTACTTATAAATTCTGTGTCTGATGTATCCTCTCTCTCTAGCTGCCTGAGGAAGGAGTAGGGCTCCGAAAGCTTGCGGTTTCCAATAAACCTGTTGGACTATAACCCAGTGTTGTGTGAGTTTTGACCTTGTCTATCCCAGCCCAACACTAACACTGCTACCTCATGGCTACCATTTAGATGTTTGCCCCCATTCAACTTGCTGTAAATACTGATGAATCAAAGATGGAAATCTACAACATTTTTGTTCAACAATACTCGAATTCTACACTGATAAACAACTGGTGTCTGCCCTATTTTGTGAACACTGAGCAGCTGGGCAGCTAAAATTGCTGAAGGTATTTAAACAGGCCATTCGATGCTGATAGTTGATGATTTTAAAAATGTTCGACTGACAGACTACAAGGTCACCCAACCAATGCTGACAGGGTTGTTTTATTCTGGGTGTGTATTGGGCTTGAGTGTGATGATATTATCAGGGATTGACTGCAATTTTAACTGAGTGGCATGAGTGAAAAGCTAACTGGTTTTCCTGCCATTTTAAGAGGTAAGAGGTGATCCAGGCTTAGAAGAGATCAGCACAAGTATTTGCCTGGTCGGGGTGAGATGAACAGGTTTCTAACACACAACAGCCCACTGCCAAATACTGACCTGGAGTTCCTACTGGTAATACTGAACTCTGTAGCATTCTCTGCTGGTGTATTTCAGAGCCTCCAGATCTTCAGGTCAAAATTATCTACGTCGCTATTTATCCCAGATTTCTTCAGTTTAATCTTATTTCTACTTATGTGCTATATTCGCTATATATCTTATGTGCTGTCCTACTTTAGCAAAGGAGTAAAGTATGAAAGGGTGTTGTGTTTCAGATATACAGGACATTGACAATACCACATTTTGACCACTATTTGCAGTTTTGGTCTCCTTATTTAAGGAAGGATGTAAATTAAGTGGCAATAAAGATTGGACAGGCCTTGATTATTTTCACTGGAATTTTGAACAGTGAGTGTTGATTTGGTTGAAGGTTATAGGATCCAAAATGATCTTGGCAAGGCTGTCATGGAAAGGATGTTTCCCCTTTGGGTTGGTGCAGAACTCCAGGTCTTGTTTGTAAAATTAGGGGATGCCATTTTAGGACACAGATGAAAGGACTTTTTTTTCTCTCAGAGGTTTGTGCAAATTTTGGAGCTCTCTGCCTCAGAAAGTGATGGAGGTAAGATCATTGAATATTTTTAAGGTAGAAGTTGAAACAATCTTGTTAGGCAGCAAAACCATAAGTTAGTGGGATAAATGGGAATGTGGAATTTGGATAAATGGATTGGGCAAAATTTTCTTGGATGTTCAAACAAGTTTGAAGACGCAAAAAGCTCCTTCTGCTCTAGGTTTGAATGCAAGGATCCTTGAGTGTATTCAGAGGAGATTTGCCAGAATAGTTTCATGCATGAGGAATTTTAGCAATAAAGTGAAGTTAGAGACACAGTGGTTCTTCACCTTTGAGCAGAGGAGATTGAAAGAAAGAAATTGAAGAAGTGTACAAGATTATGACCAGATTAGATAGCATAGTCCTGCTGAACTATATAATTAACGAGTCTTGAAGTTCAGCGAAGCATGCCAGAAGTAGGTTTCTTCAACATAGGTTTTTGAATGTGAATGTTTTATTCAAAGTGCATATCAAGATTCACCATTGTTTGTGTTGCTTCTTCAAGCTATAAGTGGATGGTCATGGGAGGCCTAAATGAGTAATGGAAGAGACATGAGCATGGAAAGAGCACATGTAAGGCCTCTTAAACTGGGCGGCACGGTGGCACAGTGGTTAGCACTGCTGCCTCACAGCGCCAGAGACCGGGTTCAATTTCCGCCTGAGGCGACTGACTGTGTGGAGTTTGCACATTCTCCCCGTGTCTGCGTGGGTTTCCTCCGGGTGCTCCGGTTTCCTCCCACAGTCCAAAGATGTGCAGGTCAGGTGAATTGGCCATGCTAAATTGCCCGTAGTGTTAGGTAAGGGGTAGATGTAGGGGTATGGGTGGGTTGCGCTTCGGTGGGGCGGTGTGGACTTGTTGGGCCGAAGGGCCTGTTTCCACACTGTAAGTAATCTAATCTAATCTAAACAAAGGTTCAAGAGGTTCCAAAATCCAAACCATAGTCTACAAATCTTCTGACAGTTTGGGAAAAATTGCCCTTGAGAAGCTGGTCCTATACCCTGCAAATTAGGGCCTGTGAGGGGTTTGGATGCTTAATCCCACAATGGATCCAGACAGCTTTGGAATTTGTTGGCACTGGGAGCAAAGGCAGGAGTTGTAGAAGCCAATTCCTCCTGCTATTTTTAAAGGCCACTAGACCTGACTGACTTGTACAAATCCAACTGTATGACACATTGAATTCACTGCTGGACTCCAAACATTCCTATCCAAACCTAATTTCAGAACCAATCTTTCTGTGAAAGGTTTTCCAACAATGACCATTTCAAGCTAAGCCTAAAAGTTTGGATTCTATCCTACGCCCACATAAATTGTTTTCCTTACAAATTTAATGTCACAGATCACATCACAAAAATAGAATCTAAAAATTCTTAAGCCTCTCCTGTGATGCAGAAAAATTATGAATTTTCACTTCTACTTCATTGAGATGATTTTCCATATTTTGTCAGTTTTTGACATGTTGGGCCATAGAAATCAATATAGACTTTTCTCATGCAATTGTCTGCTCTTCAGTTCATTAATAATACAAACAATTTGTACTGTGCCCAGCTTACATAATCAAATAGCAGGATCATCACCTGTACGACATTCATCGCAGAAGACATATCTCAGGAAGGCAATATACACCCTTGCTTTGCCAACAGGCAACTGGAGGGGCTGGTGTACAGCGTTGTGAAAAGGAACTACCTCAGATTTCTTTCAACCTGCTGCCTCACATGAAAGACTTCACTGTGAATTAGACAGATTTTATTGTCTTGACTGAAGACTTAAACCACAAATTAACACTTTCTTAGTTGATGTTAAGAAAGTGGATGTGCTGGAAATTCTAGGAAGCATCAAGGTAGATAAGTCCCAAGGGCTAGACCAGATATAGCTAATGTTACTATGGGAAGCAAGGAATGAGATTTCTGTGCCTCAGGCGATGATCTTTGCACCCTCACTGTCAGTGGGAGTAGTACCTGATGATTGGAGTGAGGCGAGTGTTGTTCCTCTGTTCAAGAAACGAAATAGGAAAGTCCCGGGGAATTACAGACCAATCAGTCTGTGGTAAGCAATGCACGAGAAAGATTTCTGAGAGACAGGATTAATGACTATTTGGAAAAACATAGCTTGATTAAAGATAGTCAACATGGCTTTGTGAGGTGCAGGTCATGCCTCACAAGCCTTATAGAGTTCTTTGGAGATGTGACAAGACAGGTTGACAAAGTTTGAGCAGTGAATGTTGTGTATATGGATTTCATTAAGGCATTTGGAAAGGTTCTCCACAGTAGGCTCAGTCAGAAAGTTAGGAGGTCCGGGATAGAGGGAAATTTGGCTGTCAGGATACAGAATTAGTCAAAAGAAGACAGCGAGTGGTAGTGGATGGAAAGTATTCCGCCTGGAATCGGTGACAAGTGGTGTCCCACAGGGATCAGTTCTTGGGCCTCTGCTCCTTGTAGTTTTTATAAATGACTTGGATGAAGAAGTGAAGGAGTCGGTTAGTAAGTTTGCCAATGACACAAATGTCAGTAGTGTTGTGGTTAGTGTTGAAGGCTGTTGCAGGCTACAACAAGACATTGACAGGATGTAAAGCTGGGCTGAGAAGTGGCAGATGGAGTTCAACTTGAATAAATGCAAAGTGATTCATTTTGGAATGTCAAATTTGAATGCTGAATACAGGCTTAAAGGCAGGATTCTTGGCAGTGTAGAGGAACAGCAGGATCTTGGGGTCCACTTCTGTAGATCCCTCGAAGTTGCCACCCAAGTTGATAGGGTCATTAAGAAGGTCTATGGTGTTTTGGCTTTCATTAACGGGGAATTGATTTTAAGAGCCACAAAGTTTTGATGCAGCTCCATAATATCCTGGGTAGACCACACTTGGAATATTGTATCCCTAGGTAAAAACAATGACTGCGGATACTGGAAACCAAATTCTGGAGTAGAGTGGTGCTGGAAAAGCACAGCAGTTCAGGCAGCATCCGAGGATCAGGAAAATCGACGTTTCGGGCAAAAGCCCATCATCAGGAATACAGGCAGAGTGCCTGAAGGGTGGAGAGATAAATGAGAGGAGGATGAGTTGGGGGAAGGGGAAATGAGGAAACTGTTGAAGTCCACATTGATGCCCTGGGGTTGAAGTGTTCTGAGGTGGAAGATGAGGCGTTCTTCCCCAGGCGTCGGGTGATGAGGGAGCGGAGGTGAAGGAGACCCAGGGCCTGCATGTCCTCGGCAGAGTGGGAGGGGAAGTTGAAATGTTGGGCCACAGGGCGGTGGGGTTTATTAGTGTGGGTGTCCCAAAGATGTTCCCTAAAGCGCTCTGCTAGGAGGCATTCAGTCTTCCCAATGTGGAGGAGACCGCATCGGGAGCAACGGATACAACAAATGATATTGGTAGATGTGCAGGTGTGTGACATTACTGCCCATCTCAGTGACTTCTGCTTTTTGAAAAAATATCAAGGAAACTGATTCCTGATGCTTTTTCCCCTTTTCCTGTTCCACCCCTTAATATTACAGCTAATGTCCTCAAAATGTGACCCCTGAATCCATGGGTTTGAGAATTGCCATTCCCTTATTGCCATACACTCTTCTCATAATGAGGTCAGAATGATTGCGATTTGTGAGACACACCCTTTCTGCAATTTTCTGTGCCCTCCGATGCTAAATGAGATCTTGAACTGCTCATTTTCCCGATCATTATTCCCTTAGAAATTGAATCCAATGAATATCATCCACAAGCCCCCAATCATTAATATTAAAAACCCCAGGACTGACCATGGCCCATCTCCAAAAACACTTGGGGGTAAGAGTGCTGACTGAGCACAGTCCATCACCTGGACAGCCTGTCTCTCCAACACCCTGACTGATGTATCTTTGATTCCCAAAGTGGTTGCACTAATTACCCTCACTCTTTGGACTGCAAGGAAACTGTTCCCTGGTAAGGATAGTCTGTTCTTACAAAGAACCTGACTGACCATGACCAGCCTTCTGGACTGAATGGATGACCCTTTTGCTGACTGACCATAGTTTCCCTTTATACCATTAAGGATTTGTCCCCTTTGATATTCAGAAATGGCTATTAGTTGAAGCATATGTGGCATGTTTGCTGCATAAGTGGAGGGCAAATATTACATGTGGAAGATGGACATAATATATAGTCATACAACATCATGATCACCTCCTTGACCATTCAGTGCTCTGGCTGGTGACTAATTATCTGCCTCTTCCACTGTGCTAAACAGCAATGCAAGACATACAGTTTGGCAGTCTTCAAGTTAAAGTGAAGTGAGTGAGCAAAAAGAAAATAAGCTAATAGTGATAATATGCACCCTGTTAGGTGCATGAGATGCATGTGTCTCTGCATGCAAAACAGTCTAGCAGAATCATTCAAACACAAGCATCCTTGAGCTCCAAAATGAAGTTCTGAAGGGTTGAAGTGGTGTAGGAGTTGTTCTGAAAGTAAACCTGCTAAATTGATGAGATTGGTGGTTCTGGCAATGCCCAGTTGCATCGACAAAGTAAGAATGAAGACAGTGTTCATGAAACATGCAGGGAAATGATGCTGATGGTGGAATTGGATAAAGGTCCAAAGAAGTAAGTGGCACACTGACACTACTAGGTAATTGCTTTCACTTTCCTGTTTGGAATTGGTGATATCTAGTTTCTCAGGCAAGGAGTAGATAATTGGGAGCTGCTTAGAATCTGCTGCTATAACATCCTTGGGGCTATGATTAACCAGGAAGTGAACTGGACTAGCCAAATAAACACTGATGTGACAAGTGCAGCTAGGAATCGTGCAACAATAACTAACCCCTGACTCTCCCCAAAGCCTGTTCACCATCTACAAGGTAATTAGGAGTGTGATGGAATATTCCCCAATTGCCTGAATGAGTGCAGCTCCAACAACATTCAAGAAGATTTGCATCATCAGGACAAAGCAACTCATTGATTGGTATCACATCCACAAACATTCCCTCTACCACTGATGCTCAGCAGCAGCAATGTGTACCATATACAAAATGCATTTCAAAATTTCACTAAGACTCCTTTGATAACACCTTCCAAACCCATGACCACAACCCTGTACAAGAACAAGAGCAACAGGTATATGGGATTGCCATCACTATCAAGTTCAATTCAAACCCACTCACCATCCTGATTTGGAAATATATTACCATCCTTCAGTGTCATTGGGTCAAATTCTGGAATACTCTTGGATTGCAGCATGGAGTCATTGTCATACAGGGCAGGAAAGGCCACCCATTACTACCATTAAATGCAGAGCTCTAAAGAAGGCAATTCATCATCTTCCCAAGGGCTTTCAAGGTTGAGCAATAAATACTATCCACCCAGCAATATTCACATCACGTGAGTGAATTAAATAAAAGATTTAGGTCAAATTATCAAATTAGCAAGGTGAAAATGCATAGAGATAAAGTCATCACTGTTCGAGCGTGAGATTCAGACCTTGTTGTTTAAATCCTCAAATGGAAAGTCATATTTTTTGACTTAATGTCATGATGATAATTTTTTCATTCTACTTGTATTTTCGCAATTTACATCATAATGTCACAACTCAAAGCAAGTGGAAAATTCCACCCATTGACTGTTACTTTCATCTTATCCAGTAATGCACTGGATATTAACTTTCTTGTTCTTATCTCCAAATTCTCCATGTCTGTTCCTCATCATTGCTCAGGAATGCCCTCGAATTCTGCACTGCAGTTCACGTTTCTGTTCTTCTAAGTTGTAATTATTAAAAGTAATGTCTTGTTAACTTCACCATTGGTTTATTTATCTTTCAAATATTATTAGTCTGGTTTCTGCACTACATCCTAAATCTCTGATTCTGTTCATTATAGTAAATTGATGTTTACATTCCTTTAAGTGTAAATTAATTGACTTTATTTAAACACAACAATGGACAATAGATGAAGAAGATATTTTCTGGAATTCTACAGATTCAGGGCTCCAGTTCCAACCAATGTCACATCAATATGGCACGGCTGTTTAAGCTATGCACAGTACTTATTCCTAGAGTAAAGCCGATTTCATCTTTTGCTAAATTTAAGACACTCCTTTGTGTTACTGATCTTCAATCACTTCTCTTACCACTTCTCTGTTTGGTGCATACATTTTTCCTCCTTTTACAAATTTCATTGGAACATTTAACATATGAAATATGTAAATGTTAACTACATTTTCATTATCTCCTTCTCCAGTGATTAAAGCAATTTAACATAAATCAATATTTTTAATGCATCATTCAGGAGCTCAGAGAGGACCAGAGTAACCTAGCAACTACGATACGATACATGATACGAAAGTCGGAGGAGTTGTTGACAGTGAGGAAGCATGTGGCAGGTTACAGCAGGATATAGAGAAGCTGCAGAGCAGGCATTCAGGAGCTCAGAGAGGACCAGAGTAACCTAGCAACTACTTAAAGTAGAATAATCACACCGTTAGAACCATTTGAAAAGCAAAACATTTAATCTTTAAATGTATTTCTACATATTACTTCAAAATTTAGAGCAGTAAAGTAATTAGTTAATGAAGTAACTGAATGTAAAAATTAATACTACCATTAAATGACGGCTGGGTTAATGTTCGATTCTAATGCTACACATTGTTAATATTGACACTGTTGAATAAAATCTAAAAACAAACTTAAATAAGCAAATAATACAAGTAAATAATATGAGTTAGTCATCATTTTCTGCATATGCAAATCTATAATATTGTGATATGTCTTTCTAGCTTCATTTTAAGGATTATGTACTGAAGAAAAATATTCAACAGTAATCCAAATATGCTGGCAATAAATACCATTTATTTTATGCTATAGTCAACAATGTGGCAGCTCAGAGAATTGTTTAATTAGTTGCCAGGATGATGATCATCAACCAGTACAGACGTGCTCAAATGATACCAAATGTTCTCTTCTGAAATTAATCAATATTTAGTATCTGTGATGAATGGCTAACTTTCCATTTAAATCTGGACATCAATGACCAGAAGTTCATTCTGCATCCTTCTTCAGTCAGAAGGGTCAAGTGAATGGTTTATCTTAACCTCCTCCTGAGGTCCCCAGCATCACTAATAACCATTATGTAGCCAATTTGACTTACTCCATGTAATATCCAAAATGAAACAGTTAAAGGCAATAGATTCTGCAAAGGCTATTAGGCCCATCAATATTCTGGCAATAGTGCTGAAATAATGTGCTTCAGGTGTCCTTAAAGCTGCCATTGTCATGGCTAGTGAACTGACTGGAGGACACATGGGTAACCTCTTTTCAAAGAGGGATATTGATTAGTTGGAAGAAACTGAGAGGAAGCAGTTTGTTTTTACCCTAACCAAAATGCAGGATGATCAGAAAAGATGGGTAAATGTTGTACATTGAGACCCAGTAAGCCACAAGATTGAGACTAAAGGTGACCATGCTTATCAAGAGATGCCTCACGCATAATCCTAATGAGGACATAAGATGGAAAACTAAGGATCTGTATCAATTATGAGATGCTCAACACAAAGGCACATTCAGATATTTGGACTAAACCTTGGATTGAGGGAACATTGCAAGACTTTGAGCTCGGACGTTTTTCATTGGAGAAAAGGAGGGGAAGAGGGGACCTAATTGAGGTATACATGATAATGAAAGGCATAGATAGAATCGATAGCCAGAGACTATTTCCCAGAGCAGAAATGACGAACACGAGGGGTCATACTTTTAAGCTGGTTGGAAGAAAGTATAGAGGGGATGTCAGAGGTGGGTTCTTTACACAGAGAGTTGTGAGAGCATGGAATGTGTTGCCAGCAGCAGTTGTGGAAGCAGGGTCATTGGGGACATTTAAGAGACTCCTGGACATGCATATGGTCACAGAAATTTGAGGGTGCATACATGAGGATCAGTGGTCGGCACAACATCGTGGGCTGAAGGGCCTGTTCTGTGCTGTACTGTTCTATGTTCTATCTTCAAGGTGTAAAGCATTTCTGCAGTCTCAATTTGGTCCATAGTTATTATCAGCTACACATCACTGAACAAAGCATTGAAAAGATGGCATTCTGAACAGGCATAGCAGGATTTCACAAGTGAGGCAAAATCCTGAAATTCCATCCCTAAAAACATTGAGGGTCAACCCAAAGCATGTAGACTGCAGTAGTTCAAGAAGGCAGCTTACCACCACCTTCTCATGGGCAACTAGAGATGAGCAATAAATGCTGGCCAGCCAGCAATGCCCACATCTCAAAAACAAAACAGAAGAATGCAATTAGGGCTCTGTAATTCTCTTCAGACATGTAATAGACAGAGCTTTTGATGGATTTAATTTCCATTCCCTCTTGGTGCATCTGGATGACATACTCATCTTCAGCTTGCTATTCATGGAGATTCTTGCAAAATTGGACGCCTTTTTAATATCCTTGTCACAGCTTAACTTGAAAATCAAATCAGAGGAGTATCAGCTTTTCTGGAAAAATGTGGGGTTTCCGGGGCATTTTGTTGTCAAGGAAGCATTACTCCAGGAGATGCAAAAATCCAAGTGGTAGAGAAAAGGAGTCAGATAAAAATTAAGAGAGAACTCTGTGGGTTCTTTGGTTTAGCAGATTACAATCAGAGATTTGTGCAAGTCAATGCAATTGTTGGCTGTCTCACTCCACATTTTGTTAGGGAAATCAGAAAAAGCTGCAGGAGTGGTTGGAAAAGGAGGTACGAGATGTGATACTTCATGGAGCATCACAGAGAGTTGCACCCCAGAATGCAAAGGCTCCTTTTGCATGCTTAAGTAGAAACCTGTCATAGAGATGTGCAAAAACAACCACCTAACTATTCTAATCCCATTTTCCAGCACTTGGCCCATATCCTTAAGTGCACTCCTAAATACTTCTTCAATGTTATGAATGTTTCTGTCTCTATAGCCCTTAGAGAGAGAGAGAGAGAGAGGGAGACGTACAGCACAGGAATAGGCCCTTTGGCTCTCTAAGCCTGTACCAATCAGCATGCTGTAAGTAAACTTAAAACAAACCTCCGGCCCTTATTCTGTCCATATCCCTCTATTCCCTTCTTATTCATGCAACCATCCAGGTACCTCTTAAATGTCACCAATGTGCCTGCTTCCACCACCTCTTCTGACAGCGCGTTCTAGGGTCCTACCACACTCTGTGTGAAAACAGTCTCTCACACACCTCCCTTAAATTTTCCCCCCTCTTACCTTGAACCTGTGCCCATAGCCCTTAGAGAGAGAGAGAGAGAGAGAGAGGGAGACGTACAGCACAGGAATAGGCCCTTTGGCTCTCTAAGCCTGTACCAATCAGCATGCTGTAAGTAAACTTAAAACAAACCTCCAGCCCTTATTCTGTCCATATCCCCCTATTCCCTTCTTATTCATGCAACCATCCAGGTATCTCTTAAATGTCACCAATGTGCCTGCTTCCACCATCTCTTCTGACAGCGGGTTCTAGTGTCCTACCACACTCTGTGTGAAAACAGTCTCTCACACACCTCCCTTAAATTTTCCCCCCTCTTACCTTGAACCTGTGCCCCCTTGTCATTGAAACTTCACCCCTGGGAAAAGCTTTGGACTATCCACCCTATCTATGCTTCTCAATCAGGTTTCATCTCAGCTGTCACCTTTCCAGTGTAAACAATCCTAGTTTTCTAAACTGTTCCTCAAAGCCAATGCCCATGAGACAAGGCAACGTCCTGGCAAACCTTTCCTGCACTCTCCTCAAAATCTCCACGTCCTACTGGTAGTGTGATGACCAACACAGCAGACAATAATTTAAATACAGCCTAATAATGGTTTGATGTAGTTGCAACATGGTTTACTAATTCTTGTACTCCATGCCCAAGCCAATGAAGGCAAGCATGCCATCTGCCTTCTTAATCACCTTGGCCAACTGTGTTGCTGCAATCTTGACAGAACTGTGAACCTGCAGGGAGAGGTCTGTATGCTAATGTTCCTAAAGGTTCTGCCATTTACAGTATAATTCATACCTAAATTGCATCCTCCAAAATGCATTACCTCACATTTGTCTGGAGTAAATTCCATCTGCCTTTTTGTGCCCAAGTCATCAATCTATCCATACCCTGTTGTATCATTTCACAATCATCGGCACTATCAGCAACTCCAGCAATCTTCATGTTATTTTCAACTTACTAATCAGACTATTCATATTTTCCTCCAGATCTGTTATATATACTACAAACAACAAAGGACCTAAGAATGATCCCCATGGAACACTACTAGTTACCATTCTGAGAAACACTGTTCTACCGCTACCCTCTGTCTTCTGTGACAAGTCCAGTTTTCTACCCATCTAGCCAGCCCTCCCTGAATCCCATGTGATTTTAGTTTTTGTACTAATCTGGAATGTGGGACTTTAGCAAATACCTTCCTGAAGTCCATATAAATTACATCCACAGTCCTTCCCTCATAAACTATCTTTCTCACCTCTTCAAAAGATTCTATTGGGATGGTCATATATGGCCTTCCTTGTACAAAACCATGCTGCTTGTCGCTACCCAGATCATTTTCTTCCAAACGTGCATATATCTTGTTCCTCAGTGTTATGAAGTTGAAGACGTGTACTGTACCTTTTCAGAGAGTGTGAATGCTGTTTTGAACTGAGAGTTTACAAGCCCTTGTGTATGTGACTACATGTCACTGCCAGGGTGTAACTGGAAAATTGAAAATATGTCATATGTAGCTATGAAAAGGATACATGTGTTTTGGTTGCTGTTTTGACAACAATTTGAATTTAACCGATCAGTTTAAATTATGCCCCAGGTTACTAAAACACAATCACATTTGAATTTATTGTTTTGCCAACATTGAACCAACAAGATGATTTGAAGTTGGGAATATAAAAATGCGGGCATTTTGAAAATTGGAGAGAGAGCAACACCCATTGAGAGAGACCCAAGAAATTAGAAAACATTCTATCAAAGGTACCTTTTCATATCAAACATACTCGCAGTAATAAAGAAAGAAGATAACCCAGGAAATTCAGCAGCCGGGAGAGTGAAGTCACAGAAAATGACAGACACTGTGCGGTTTTGAAATTAAATTAATGTAATTTTGATAAGTGTCTTATTGGAACAGCATATCGTTATAGAGTTAAGGACAGATAATAAGCAGTTAAGAAAAAAGAGGGGCTTAGAGTTGTGAATAGTTGTTGTTTAGTGTTCACTTTTAGAGTTAAAAAATTGATGCTATTTTCTTTAAAAAGTGAAATTTGGGACTTCTCTGTCACTCATATTTTAACAGATAATGAGGCAAGGTGAGCTTTTCTGGGTGTTTGGTTTAATGAACAGAAAGGTTCACCAGCATGTCGTATCACTCAGTATCTTCTCCAAGAGCTTCCCCATACCACAGACATCACGCTCACTGGCCTCTGATTTCCTGGATTATCCTTGCCTTCTGTTTAAACAAGTAAACATCATTAGCTAATCTCCAGTCCTCTGGAACCTCACCTGTGGTCAAAGAGGATGTGAAGATATCTGTTATTGCCCCAGTTATTTCTTCTCTCACATCTTGCAGGAGCCCTGGATGGATCCCATCTGGCCCACTTGGCTGCCTTAATGTAATTTAGATACCCAAAACTTTCTCCTTCAATATAGTGACATTCTCTAGAGTATTCATACACTCATCCCTGATCTCAAATCAGTCATGCCCTTCTCCTTAGTAAATATCAATACAAAATACTCATTAAGGATCTCTCCCACTTCCTGTGGCTCCATGCATAACTTCCATCCTTTGTCCCTGAGTGGGCCTATACTTTCCTTTGCTACCCTCTTTCTTCTAACATGGGCACAAAAAAATCTTAGGCTTCTCCTTGATCTGTCTGCCAAAGATATTCTATCGCCCCTTTTAGCCTTCCTAATTCCACATTAAAGTTCCTTCCTAATTTCTCTATACCCTTTAAGGGCTTCATTAGTTTGTATCTGCCTCAATCTTTTTACTTCCTTTTTACTTTTGACTAAGCTGATAATTTCCCTTGTCATCCATGATTCCTCAATTCTGCCATTTGTATCCTTCTGTTTTGCACAGACATGCATTTCCTGCATTTTAATCAACTGGTCTCTAAAAGCCTCCTTCATTCCAGCCATAGATTTTCCCTTAAAGAACTGCTCCCAATCCACTTTCCCCAGTTTCTGTCTAATTGACCTTTGCCTAACTAAGCACCCTCACCCATAGGCCACTTTTGCCATTATTTAGGATTACTTGAAATTTTATGATGTTATGGTCACTAAGCCCAAAATGTTCTCTAACTAAAACATTGATCATCTGTCCTGGCTCAATCCCCAATACCAAGTCTGGTATGGCCTCCTCTCTGTTGGATTGTCAGCATCCTGTCTCAAAAGCCCTCTTGAACGCATCTAACAAATTGCTTTCCATCTGACCCACTGGCCCTTGTTATGACACGGGGCGAACCCCTCTGTTAATGAAACCAAACACCCAAAAAAGTTCACCTCTCCTTGTAATCTGTTAAAATATGAGTAACAGAGAACTGATAAAGTCCATTACTTAAAGAAAATAATATCAATTTATTCTTTAATTTAGAAGTGAACATTAAGCATCAACAATTGCAGCATTTAAAAGGCATCTGGATGAGTATATGAATATAGAGGGATGTGGGCCAAGTGTTAGCAAATGGACTAGTTTAGGTTGGGATATCTGGTCAGCATGGACAAGTTGGACGAAAGGATCTGTTTCCATGCTGTACATCTCTATGGCTCTATAACTATTCATTACTTTAAGCCCCCCGAGAGTACAGGAATTGGGAGGTCATGTTGCGGCTGTACAGGACATTGGTTAAGCCACTTTTGGAATATTGTGTGCAATTCTG
The DNA here is from genome assembly GCF_004010195.1 of Chiloscyllium plagiosum. Taxonomy (NCBI): domain Eukaryota; kingdom Metazoa; phylum Chordata; class Chondrichthyes; order Orectolobiformes; family Hemiscylliidae; genus Chiloscyllium; species Chiloscyllium plagiosum. The sequence goes on along the minus strand of NC_057728.1, from coordinate 68,912,926 downwards.
CTCATAGAGAAATTATTAGTCAAGGTTCTTAGGGATAGAATTTCCTCACATTTGGAAAAATATGGACTTATTAGCGACAGGCAGCATAGTTTTGTGTAGGGGTGGTCATACCTCACAAACAGGTTTTTTTTGGAGAAGTGACAATGATGATTGAGGGCAGAACTGTGGATATTGTCTGCATGGACTGTAGCAATACCTTTGACGAGGTATCTCATGGCAGCCTGATATAGAAGGTGAAGTCACATAGGATCTGCTATGAGCTGGTAACATGAATACGTAACTGGCTTGGTCACAGAAGACAGACTAGCTGTGGAAGACTGTTTTTTTCTGAATAGAATCTGTGACTAGTGGCGTTCTGCAGAGATCTGTGCTAGGATTCATGTTGTTTGTAACAAATAAATTATTTGGAGGAACCCAAAGGTTGGGTGAATTGGTAATGCTAAATTGCCCGTAGTGTTCAGGGATGTGTAGGATAGATGGATTAGCCATGTGGAATACAGGTTTACATGGGTAGGGTAAAGGGGTGTGCCTGAGTGGGATGCATTCCTGAAGAAGGGCCTGTGCCCGAAACGTCGAATCTCCTGTTCCCTGGATGCTGCCTGACCTGCTGTGCTGTTCCAGCAATAAAGTTTCAACTGGGATGCTCTTCAGACAGACTTAATGAACCAAATGGCCTGCTTCCACACAGAAGTGATTCTTATATTCTATGAATACAGGTGGTCTGATTGGTAAGTTTGGGATGCTGTGGATAGTGAGCAGGATAGCCAGAGGAAAAAGCAGGATATATCTACGCTGGAGATTTGGGCACAGAAATGGCAGCTGAAGTTTAATCTGGACAAATGTGATATGAAGCATTCTGAAAGGAGGGAAATGGCAGAACCCTTAGAAGCATACAGAAAGATCGAGGCATACAGGCCAACAGTTCCCTGAAAGTGGAAACACAAGTGTACAGAGTATAAAAATTGGCAAGTTATGTTGCAGCTATATAGAACTTTAGTTAGGCCAGATTTTGAACATTGTGCACAGTTCTGGTTACCACACTACCAGATGCATTTGGAAGCTTTGGGATGCAGAAAAGGTTACTAGTTGCTGCCTGGTTTGGAGGTTACTAGCTATGAGGAGAAATTGAAAAAGACTTGGTTTGTTTTCACCTGAACAGAGGCTGAAGGGCGACTTCATGGAAGTTTACAAAACTATGAGAAGCATGGATACCCTGGATAGTCTGAGTCTTTTTCCAGGGTACAAATGTAAACTAGATGGGGAAATAAGTTTGAAGGGGGATGTGAGAGATAGTTATTTCTGGATAGAGGGTGGTACATAACTTGAATGCACTGCCAGAATACTTCTTCAATGTTACAAACATTTCTGCCACTAACAACCTTATAGGCACTGAGTTCCAGATTTCAGTCTTCCTCTGCTGTAATGCTACATGCTTCTATGGTTCCGATAGTCATTGTTGTAAAAAGTCTAATTTGGAAAATATTGATGTTTTCATATATTATATGAATTGTGAGTGGAGGGTGAATTGCATAGCAGTTCCCAAAAGCAGGTAGCAAACAAGAAAATACTGCATGGAATTTGAGGTTTGTGCCAATATAAAACTCCTCCCATTTTATTATAATCTACTTGATGATAAAGTACCTTCCTGCTCTTTCAAATAGTGAATTAGATCGAAAGGTACTTCTGTCACCAAACCGGTCAAGAGCTTGGTTAAGACCTTCTTTGGATGCTTATTTGAGATTTGTTTTCACCCTCTCCATGGATTCTTCTGCAAATATTGAGGGAACTGGTAAGCTTATTGTTATTAGCAGTTTTCTTTCTGCGAGTGGCCAAACTAATACAATCAGCAATTATGAAATTTATCCGAGATGATTTCATCTTCTTAAAATGCTATACCCCAGGCAAATGGTAGCTTAAGTTTTGTTGTAAGCTATGCCAGATTCAAAGGTTTCAAAACAGCAAGCTTATTTTTGTGGTAAATTTTGGTTTTATATCAAGTATTGAAGTTAATCATTAGGTAATTTCTGCAGTTAATTATTTTCATACTGCTGAGATGGTTGTTTATTGAATGCACATTATTACACTATGGCAAATGTTAATATTGTACTGCAGGAATACAGTTGGAAAATTGAACTGTGTAATGTAAGGCTGTGTAATGGCTTTAAGGTGGAAGTCTAAAAAAGGCAATGAAAGAACTCTATTTTCTCATAAAGACGTGAATACATAAAATTCAGATTGTACTGTGTGTTAGTGGTCAGGTAATCAAGGATCACTTGGGAGGATAATGAAAATTACAGATGCTTTGGTCACATGACAGAAACCAGATTTCTGTCAAGAAGCATTTAATAAAATCTGGTTTTGGGAGCAACAACCGGCAAAGAAAAAATTCCAAACCAGCAAAGGAACAAGTTTTTTTATCTGTCTGGTTGAAGAAAGTCAACCATTTTTTTCTCTAAAAGCAATGGCAAAACACTATAAAACATGATTTTGCTACAAAATCAACACATGATTTTGCTATACTGAAGACAGAGAATCCTGCAACTGCAGGCAGTAAGATACTCCAATTCTACCTTCAAAAATCTTCACCCTCTATTCACTGGACTAATTACATGTCAACTCTTCTGAAAACACCTTTTCTTATACATATGTGTGTGAATGTAAAATCATCCAATTCTCATTAGATACAGAAGTTGTACCAGAGGTCTGGACAACTATAAATGTTATGCCCTTGTTTAAATGTGGATGTAATGGTCAGCTCAGCAACCATAGATTTGTCAATTTAACATCAATAGTGTGGAAGCTCTTAGAAATGATAATCTAAGACCAGATGAACAGTTTCTTGGAGAATTATGTTCAGTCAAGTTTATTTCCTGTACCATTCCCAAATCTATTGATGTCTTCAGTATCTGTAAAAATCCAGATCTCTGTCCTGAATATACTTAATGCCTGGGTCTCCACAACTCTCCAGACTAGAAAGTTCCAAATATTCATCATCATCTTTGACTTTCCCCCATTCTGATACTGGGTCTCCTGGTCCTGGACTGCATCCTACCTTGCAGCCTGGGGAAACATAATTTCTACAAATAAATCAGAAGTGTGCACTTAAAAACAGCTCCTTTAACCTAATCCCTCAAACTGGAACCATTCTGGTAAATCTCCTCAACAACCACTCAAGCATCACACCCATTGTATTGACCAGAACGGGACACAATACTTGAGTTATGGTCTAACCAGAACTTTATACAGGTCCTGCATAATTTTCCTGCTTTTGTACTCAGTACCTTTACTTCTAAAGTACAAAGATCCTACATGCTTTGTTAGTTACTGTACTCTCTCAAAGTGCCCTAGAAGTTTCATAGACCCCCAGACCTCTCAGTTCTGCAGACTTTACCACAGTGCCATTAAATCTATGTTGCCTTGTTTCTTTTCCATCCCTGCATAATTCTTAGTTTTTGTTTAGCTCCTGGAACCTGCAAGGAATGAGCTGTCCTCTTTTGGTGTTCTGTATCTTTGATCAGCTGGCTGCAACCCTGCAGAATTTGTTGAGACTGTTTGCCTCTCTATGCTGTTTCTAAGTTTCAGATTGGCGTGGGTTTTGTGATTGTTGTTGTGGTTTAGGAGTAATACTTTCCAGCCCAAAGATTGTTTCCAATTAAAAGGTCGTCCCCTTGAAGTATTTCAAATTATGGTAATCACATTGCCCAGCCACAAGAAACAGACTTACTTTGCAAATGGAATCCTGGTCAGTTAGTATGCCATTCTTTATATTTGGAAAATGGATAACTATTTTAATAACTAAAGATATTGGCTCCATACAAATGCTGCTGGTGACTTTCGTCATTTGCCAACAATTTCCTTTAACATGGTCTGGTTTGCAACAACTATAATAAGCAGTGTCAGGTCTGGCAACTCTGCCTTCTGAACTTCCATTCTTGAGAACTGGAATTTAGTTATCCCATTTTTTTTCTGTGGGGTTTCCATAGCCTCTCTTTTATCTTTCCCCTGTCCCATGCCTACTCTGATCCAGAACTCTAAGTTAATTCATAATCCTCAGCCCACATGACTGCAGCCTTTGCTATTAAATGCTTGTATTTTTAGTTTGTAAGGGAGTCAATTTTAAACTTCTCTAACAAAACAAATTCCCTAATGATATTTAAAGTGCTCATTCAAATATTTTTTAATGTTTTAAGGTTTACATCCTCCACTGGAGAAAGTGAGGTCTGCAGATGCTGGAGATCAAAGTTGAAACTTTATTGCTGGAACAGCACAGCAGGTCAGGCAGCATCCAGGGAACAGGAGATTCGACGTTTCGGGCACATTCCTGAGGAAGGGCCTGTGCCCGAAACGTCGAATCTCCTGTTCCCTGGATGCTGCCTGACCTGCTGTGCTGTTCCAGCAATAAAGTTTCAACTTACATCCTCCACTACCTTCCCAGGCAGTGCATTCTAGATTCCCACTACCCTCTAAGTGAAATGATTTTTTTTGTCAAATCCCCTCTAAATCTCCTGCCCCTTACCCTAATCTATGCCCTGTTGTGAGTGACTTCTCAACCAAAAGGAACAGCTGCTCCCTATCCATACTCCTCAATCTTATACACCTCAATCATGTCACAAATAAGCTTTCTCTGCTCTAAAGAAAACAATCCAAGCCGATCTAGTCTCTCGCTTTGGTTCCCAAGCAGTATCCTGGTGAGCCTGCTCTGAACCTCCTCTAGTGCTATCACATCTCTCCTGGAGTGAGGTGACCAGAACTGCGCACAATACTCCAGCTGTGGTCTGACCAGAGCTCTGTACAACTTTAACATTGCCTTCTTGTTCTTATACTTGATGCCATGATGAAAGCAAGTACTCCATATGACTTCTTAACTATCCAGAATGTGCTCTGCCGTCTTCAGGGATCTGTGAATAATTACCCAAGATTCTTTGTTCCTCTGAGCAACCCAGTGTCCTGCCACTCATTAAATATTCAACCATCTTGCTTCTTCTTCTAATGTGCATCACTTCACATTTATTGGGGGGAAATATCATCTGTTACTGTTCTGCCCATCTGACCAACCCATCGAGATCTTCCTGTAACCTACAACCATCTTCTTTGCTATTAACCACTGTAGTAATCTTGGTGTTGTCAGCATATTTGCTTAATACTCGATCATTTTCAGTTTATTTATTTCTGTACAGCTAGTTCTACTATAAAGCTATGGTTGTGTTCCAGCAAAATCTCACTTACGGGGGGACCTCGATCATCTAAATGAGATGGCCGGGCAATATTTCATTTGGACAATTGATTATTTTGTTAATTGTTTCAATACCTTTCCTCTGGGGCTCGGAGTTTTTTGTTAAGTCCGCTCCCCGTTCAGGAGATGAGGAAGTAGCAAACTGCATGCGAGACCCGCACCCCCCCA
>NC_057728.1:68858427-68907164 GCF_004010195.1 Chiloscyllium plagiosum | reverse complement strand
TCCGCCCCCACTCTGTCCAACACCTGTCCCCAACCCCGTCCAACACCGCCCCCATCTGGCCCCTATCCACCCCTACCCAAACCTATCCAACACCACCCCCTCCCGCCTTGACACACACACACACAGCCCCACACACACATTTTAACTGCAATGCTTTGACAGGTTCCACCTTTTCGCAGGAAATGTTGGAGAGACTATCTGCGAAAAGGGGGTTTAGGGTATACCCCTGTGTAGAACTGTGTGGAAAGTGTGTGGGGAGAGAGAGAGTGGGTGGGAGGTCAGTCATTTGGAGACAGTGCCTGGGCTCCCATCGGTCCAGGATGTTCTCCAGCATTTCGGTAAGCCGAGTCCGTTTTTAATCAAAGTAAATGAAAGATGCACTCAGTGTTGGAAACACATCTTTGATGTAATGCTTCTATCAGAACCTTGAGATCTCCTTCGGATAATCCGATATTCAGATAATTGATATTCGGATATCGAACTTCCTCTGTAATAGAAAATCGCTTCATAGAAATAATAGGGCCGAAGGGAAAAGTGGAGTTTGGGGGAGACCAGCAAAAAAAATCACTCACGATCACTTAAAAATCACCCAAAAGTCTAACACAAAGTACAGAACAGCCTGAATGAAGGTTGAAATTATATTTATTAACAAATCAAAAGTAAATTTAACACAGTACATTTAAAAAATGTAAGAACGCTGCTGTCTGTACAGTACCTCTCACAGAAAGCTGCTCTGTCGGCTACAGACACCAGCACATGCACACAATGGCAAGAACACCAGAGCATGCATAGAACCTCACAGAGATTTCGACATGCACAAAGAACATAGAACATTACAGCGCAGTACAGGCCCTTCGGCCCTCGATGTTGCGCCGCCCTGTCATACTAATCTGAAGCCCATCCCACCTACACTATTCCATGTACGTCCATATGCCTGTCCAATGACAACTTAAATGCACTTAAACTTGGCAAATCTACTACCATTGCAGGCAAAGCATTCCGTACCCTTACGACTCTCTGAGTAAAGAAACTACCTCTGGCATCTGTCTTATGCTTATCTCCCCTCAGCTTTAAGTTGTGTCCCCTCGTGTTTACCGTTCCCATACTTGGAAAAAGGCTCTCCCTGTCCACCCTATCTAACCCTCACATCACTGCATGCACAGAAGAAAGCATATGAAACAACCCCTGGAATCATGCCATTGCCAAGAGAGGTAAGCGTACTCCAAAATTCTTCAGCGACGTTATAGCCAAATTGCACTGCTGAAACATGTGCTATCCCAGAACTATCTATGTGTAACAAACAGTAAGGCTCCTAATACCGATCCCTAGTGATACAGCGCTGGACACTGGCCTCCAGTCACTCAGACAGCCTTCTACCGCTACCCTTTGTGTCCTATTACTAAGCCAGTTTCTGATTCAAGTCACCGAGCTTCCCTGAATTGCATCTACTTTCACCTTCTCAATCAATCAGCCTTCCACGTGATATCTTGTCAAAAGCTTTGCTAAAATCCATATAATCTTCATCAATTAAGCTTGTCTCACTCATACATGAACGTATTTTCAAAAATTCTAACTAACTTGTTAGGCATGACCTCCCTTTGATGGAAATGTGTTGCTGGAGAAGCGCAGCAGGTCAGGCAGCATCTAGGGAACAGGAGAATCGACGTTTCGGGCATTAGCCCTTCTTCAGGAATCGCAGGATATCTGAAGAAGGGCTAATGCCCGAAACGTCGATTCTCCTGTTCCCTAGATGCTGCCTGACCTGCTGCGCTTCTCCAGCAACACATTTCCATCTCTGATCTCCAGCATCTGCAGACCTCATTTTCTCTTCAATGACCTCCCTTTGACAAAGCTACGCTGAATATCCCCAATTAACCCAAGTTTGTTCAACTGGATATTAATTCTCTCCAATAGTTTTCCTTTTACTGACATGAGACTCACCAATCTGTATTTCCTAGTTCATTTTTACCACCTTTCTTGAAAGCTGAAACCACATTAGCTATTCTCCAGTCCTCTGGCACTTCCCGCATGGCCAAAGAGGAAGTAAAACTTTGTGCCAGAACCCCTGCAATTTCCTGCCTCACCTCCCACAGCAGCCTAAAATGTAATTCACCTGGGCCAGGGTATTTGTCCATTTGTAATCCCCTCAGGGCATCCAATACGTTCCCCATTTCCTATGTGAAACAGTGCAAATTCCTCACAGTACTTTTTCCTGAATTCCACATCAATGGTCTCCTTTTTCAGAGTGAAGAACGAAGAGAGGTATCCATTTAACACCCTTCAAATATCCTGCGATTTCACACACAGATTTCCCCCTTGGTCCTTAATGGGCCTGTCTATTTCCCTGGATAACCTCTTTCCTTTAATGTATTAATTAAATATCTTTGGGTCCTCCCTAATCCTATTCACAAGTCCTTTCTCATTACCTGAGGTGACATGGTGGCTCGATGGTTAGCACTGCTGCCACCTGGCATTAAGGACCCAAGTTTGATTCCACCCTTGGTCTGTGTGGAGTTTGCACATTCTCCCCGTGTCTGTGTGGGTTTCCTCCGAATGCTCAGGTTTCCTCCCACAATCCATTATTGTGCAGATTAGGTGGATTGGCCATGCTAAATTGCCCATGGTGTCCAAGAATGTGCAGACTAAGTGGATTAGCCAATTGGAAATGCAGGATTACAGGGATGTGGGGGGTGTGTGATGAATCTGGGTGGGATGCTCTTCAGAGGATGTTGTGCATAGCACATTTATTGAGCTGGTCATGCCACACAGAAGGGCTACATGAGCAGAAAAGTGTTGGGTGACCACCAGGAAAATTAGTAGGTATGGGCAGGCAGTCCCCTGTGGTCATTCTTCTCTCAAACAGATATACTGTGATGGATAACGTTGGTGGGGATGGCTTCTCAGAGGAAAGCACCAACAGCCAAGTTTGTGGCACCACAGCTGGATCTGCTACACAGCAGGGGAGGAGAAATAACAGGAGAGCTTCAATGATTGGGGACTCGATTGTACGGGAACTGACGGGAGTGGGGGGTTCTGTGGCAGCTCAGAGGGTATGTTGTCCCCCCTGCCCCCCAACCCCGGTGCGAGGGTCAGGGATGTGACAGAATAGCTGCAGGGCATTCTGGAGGGAGAGGGTGAACAGCCAGCCGTTGTGCTACATGTTAATACCAATGTCATGGGCTAAAAAAAAAGAAAGCGGTCCAGCAACAGGAACTTAGAGAGTTAGGTAGTAGATTTAACATGAAGAACACTAAGGCCTAACAAAGGATGGTGCATTGCTGGATCGGGTTCTGGAGAATTTCCTGCATACTTCGTCATCATGGATATTGGAAGTGTCTCCGATAACCAACATTTTGCAGGAGAAGTATCTCATCACGTTCTCCCGCCATTGTGATCCTCATAAACTACACAACCAATAAACAAGGATCCAATTACTAAACTTTACCTACTCATATTTCTCGCTCTGTCTCCCTCTATTCCCAACAAATATAAACCACAAGAATAAAGGCTCTCTCCCTGCTAGTACTCAATCAGTTCGTAAAGCTGGTTCCCAAGCACTAAATCCTTGCACTACATCACTTTTTGATCCATGATACCACCTCAAGAGTTTCTGACTCCAGGTTCAGTGAAGGCTAAGTCCAATGCCACTCCTCATGCTTTTATCCAGAAGTCTCACTCCCATTGTACACCTCCATGCTTGTTTTGATGCTCCAGCTGAGCTCAACCAACAAAGCAAAAATATTGAACAGGATGGAGGCAGAGGTCAGAATCTAACATTGCTGAACTCAAGTGAAAGCAGAAAGCTGGACAGTGCTTAACTGAAAGAGGAGGTGCAATTTTTTATGCTTGCTCTACATTTCATTGGAGTACAGCAGCAGGCCATGGACAGATTGGTCAGAGTGAGACAAATATCAAGAATTAAAGTAACAGGCAACAGAAAGCTCAGGGACGTACATGGGAACTGCTTGGAGGCATTCCCCAAGTGATCATAGAGTCATAGAGATGTACAGCATGGAAACAGAACCTTCAGTCCAACCCGTCCATGCCGACCAGATATCCCAACCCAATCCAGTCCCACCTGCCAGCACCCAGCCCATATCCCTCCAAACCCTTCCTATTCATATACCCATCCAGATGTCTTTTATATGTTGCAATCGTATCAGCATCCACCACATCCTCTGGCAGCTCATTCCATACACATACCACCCACTGTGTGAAAAAGTTGCCCCTTAGGTCTCTTTTATATCTTTCCCCTCTCACCCTAAATCTATGCCCTCTGGACTCCCTGATCCCAGGGAAAATACTTTGTCTATTTATCCTATCCATTACCTTCATAATTTTGTAAACCTCTATAAGGTCACCCCTCAGCCTCCGACGCTCCAGGGAATACAGCCCCAGCCTGTTCAGCCTTCCCCTATAGCTCAAATCCTCTAACCTTGGCAACATTCTTGTTAATCTTTTCCGAAACCTTTCAAGTTTCACAACATCTTTCCGATAGGAAGGAGACCAGAATTGCATGCAATATTCCAACAGTGGCCTAAGCAATGTCCTGTACAGCTGCAACATGACCGCCCAATTCCTGTACTCAATACTCTGACCAATAAAGGAAAGCATACCTCACAACTTCTTCACTATCCTATCTACCTGCGACTCCACTTTCAAGGAGCTATGAACCTGCACTCCAAGGTCTCTTTGTTCAGCAACATTCCCTAGGACCTTACCATTAAGTCCTGCTAAGATTTGCGTTTCCAAAATGCAGGACCTTGCATTTTCTGAACTAAACTCCATCTGCCACTTCTCAGCCTATTGGCCCATCTGGTCAAGATCCTGTTGTAATCTGAGGTATCCCTCTGCATCTCCAATTTTGGTGACATCTGCAAACTTACTAACTGTACCTCTTATCGTGGGGATTTATCCACCTTTATGCGTTCCAAGATATCCAGCACTTCCTCCTCTATAATCTGGACATTTTGCAATGTGTCACCATCTATTTCCCTACAGTCTATATCTTCTATATCCTTTTCCACAGTAAATATTGATGCAAAATACTCGTTTAGTTTCTACCCATTTTCCGTGGCTCCACACAAAGGCTGCCTTGCTGATCTTTGAGAGGCCCTATTCTCTACCTAGTTACCCTTTTGTCCTTAATGTATTTGTAAAAACCCTTTGGATTCTCCTTAATTCTATTTACCAAATCTATCTCATGTCTCCTTTTTGCCCTCTTAAGTATCCCTCGTAAGATTTCCTCTTAAGTATCCTCCTACTGCCTTTATGCTCTTATAAGGATTCACCTAATCTATATTGTCTATACCTGACATATGCTTCCTTCTTTTTCTTAACCAAACCCTCAATTTCTTTAGTCATCTAGCATTCCCTATACCCACCAGCCTTTCCTTTCACCCTGACAGGAATATACTTTCTCTGGATTCTCGTTATCTCATTTCTGAAGGCTTCCCATTTTCCAGCCGTCCCTTTACCTGTGAACATCTGCCCCCAATCAGCGTTCAAAAGTTCTTGCCTAATACCATCAAAATTGGCCTTTCTCCAATTTAGAACTTCAGCTTTTAAATCAGGTCTATCCTTTTCCATCATTATTTTAAATCTAATAGAATTATGATCGCTGGCCCCAAAGTGCTCCCCCAATGACACCTCAGTCACCTGCCCTGCCTTATTTCCCAAGAGTAGGTCAAGTTTTGCACTTTCTCTAGTAGGTACATTCACATACTGAATCAGAAAACTTTCTTGTACACACTTAACAAATTCTAAACCCTTAGCACTATGGCAGTCCCAGTCTATGTTTGGAATGCTAAAATCTGCTACCATAACTACCCTATTATTCTTACCTGATAGCTGAGATCACCTTAAAAGTTTGTTTCTCAATTTCCCTCTGATTATTAGAAGGTCTATAATATAATCCCGATAAGGTGACCATCCTGTTCTTATTTCTCAGTTCCACCCAAAAAACCTCCCTGGATTTATTTCCAGGAATATCCTCCCTTAGCACAACTCTAATGCTATCCCTTCTCAAGAACGCCACTCCCCCTCCTCTCTTGCCTCCCTTTCTATCCTTCCTGTAGCACATGTATCCTGGAACATTAAGCTACCAGTCCTGCCCATCCCTGAGCCATGTTTCTGTAATTGCTATGATATCCCAGTCTCATGTTCCTAACCATGCCCTGAGTTTAATCTGCCTTCCCCATTAGGCCCCTTACATTGAAATAAATGCAGTTTAATTTATTAGTCCTACCTTGTCCCAATTTGGGATGATTGGCAAAAGAAATAGTGGAAATGTGAGAAGAAACATTTTTATCCTATATGTAGTTAAAACTGGAATTGAATGTTTCGGAGAGTGGTGAAGACTGATTCAACTGATTTCTCCAAAAGAAAATTGGATAATTATCTGAAAAGAACAGAAGTGCCAGGCTTAACAGGTTTAATAGCCTTCTATGCTGTAACCATTTTATGATTCTGTGATTCATGGGTACTCAACTTGCTGCCACCAACGCTCAGGCTTCTGAAACCATAGCTGTTGAGATTTTTGTTTAAAGGGACCTACAGGGTCTTGGGGTCGAAAAGTGTGTGCTGGAAAAGCACAGCAGGTCAGGCAGCATCCAAGAAGCAGGAGAGTTGGTGTTTCGGGCAAAAGCTCTTCATCAGGATTGTGCTGGGGGTAATGTGGGCTGAGAGATAAATAGAAGTGTGGGGATGGGAATGTAGCTGGGAAGGCGATAATTGGATGCAGGTGAGAGGTGATTATGATAGGTCGCTGGAGATGGTGGAGCAGATAGGTGGGTAGGAAGATGGACAGGTAGGACAGGTCAAGAGGGCTGTGCCTGACTTATAGAGTGTGTTAAACTGTGGAATTAATGCAGTGAAGAAGAGAAGAAGATGTTCATTAGCAAATTTTACAAAACTGAAGAAGAAATATGATAAGGATGTTGCTGATTATTATGCCAAAAGCAAAATGAGCTCCCTAAGAATAAGGAGGCAAATATGGCCGAACCAAAGTCGTATACAACTGTAACATGACCTGCCAACTCTTGTACTCAATACCCCGTCCAATGAAGGAAAGTATGCCTTATGCCTTGTGGACTGCTCTATCAAACTGTGCTGTTCTGTTCTACACACCTGCAATTCATGCAATAAGATCATCAACTCCATACACCTGTCTTTGCCTAATTTCCCTTAAAATATGGAATTATCAAAAATATATCTCTCAGATTTGAGATTTGAGGTTAACAGGTTAGCAGCATATTACACTCAAACCTCACTGGTAGCAGTAAGCATATAGGTGCCATGCAACTCATCTTTGTGGCCTCGATCTTTTGTTTGGTCAACATTCATAGCAGCAGATTATGACTAGTCAGCAAAATAATGACCTCATGAAAAGGATAATCACAAAAATGCTAGCTATAATTTTCTCAGAACTTCTAACTGAAGTCAAATTGAAAATCTTGATAGCATCTGTGAAACAATAATCAGAAGATAATTCAATTAATAAGAATGTAGAAGTGTTTGCTGTTGCTAATCTACAGAAAATCATATTATAAAATTAGACTTCTTTTGAACAGACTCACATATACAGTTTTGTATATGTAGTTTATTTCAAGAAAATCTTTACTTTGTGTTATGGAGAGAGATGAGATCACTGCACATTTATAAAATGCTTTTATAGCTAATGTGTAGTATACTGTTACCATAATATTATGAAAAAATTACACGTAACAGCATGAACCACAAGTCATTTTAAAATTATAATACATAATATTGACTAAAGATGTATATATATGTTGAATATTGATTGAAGAGAAATATTGGCACACACAGGCAGAGACACAAGAGGAGGATGATTTTTAATTGTCAACTGACTCCTGCAAGTTGAAAATTTGGAAACACTGATCAGCTACTTCATTTATGCCAAATAATCACCCTGTCCAAGTTTTACAGCTAATGTCTTAATTGCTAACCTAAAATAGGAGACAGGAAATTCAAGTGTATAAATCATATCTTATGCTGTTGTGGGAGCCATATTTCAATTTTCATGGATGGGAGGCACAGTGGCTTAGTGGTTAGCACCTGCTGCCAGGGACCTGGGTTCAAAGAACAAAGAAACTTACAGCACAGGAACAGGCCCTTCGACCCTCCAAGCCTGAGCTGATCCAGATCCTCTATCTAAACCTGTCGCCTATTTTCTAAGGATCTGTATCCTTCTGCTTCCTGCCCATTCATGTATCTGTCTAGATACATCTTAAATGACATTATCATGCCCGCCTCTACCACATCCACTGGCAATGCATTCCAGGCACCCACCATCCTCTGCATAAAGAACTTTCCACGTATATCTCCCTTAAACTTTTCCCCTCTCACCTTGAACTTGTGACCCCTAGTAATTGAGTCCCCCACTCTGGGAAAAAAGCTATTTGCTATCCTTCTTTCTAATGAAAATAATCCTAATCTACTCAACCTCTCTTCATAGTTAGCAGCCTCCATACCAGGCAATATCCTGGTGAACCTCCTCTGCACCCTCTATAAAGTATCCACAACCTTTTGGCAATGTGGCTACCAGAACTGTACACAGTATTCCAAATGTGACAGAACCAAACTCTTATACAACTGTAACATGACCTGCCCCAACCTTTGTACTCAATACCCGGTCCAATGAAGGAAAGCATGCTGTATGCCTTCTTGAGCAATTTATTGACCTGCGTTGCCACCTTCAGGGAACAATGGACCTGAACACCTTGATTTCTCCAGGACTTTTCCATTTACTGTATAGTTCGTTCTTGAATTGGATCTTCCAGAATGCATCACCTCGCATTTGCCTGAATTGAATTCCATCTGCCATTTCTCCGTCCAACTCTCCAAACTATCTATATCCTGCTGTATTCTCTGACAGTCCCTCTTACTATCTGTTACTCCGCCGATCTTATTGTCATCTACAAACTTGCTAATCAGACCACCTATACCTTCCTCCAAATCATTTATGTTTTTCACAAACAACAGTGGTCCCAGCATGGCTCCCTGTGGAACACCACTGGTCACAGTTCTACATTTTGAGTAACTCCCTTCCACAACCACTCTCTGTCTCCTCCTGCCCAGTCAGTTCTCTATCCATCGAGCTAGTACACCCTGGGCCCCATATTAGTTCACTTTCTCCATCAGCTTACCATGGTGAACCTTATCAAACGCCTTACTGAAGTCCATGTTTATGACATCTACAGCCCTTCCCTCATCAATCAACTTTGTCACTTCCTCAAAGAAATCCATTAAGTTGGTAAGACATGACCTTCCCTGAACAAAACTAGGTTGCCTATCACTGTTAAGCCCATTTTATTCCAAAAGTAAACAGATCCTGTCCCTCAGTATCTTCTCCAGCAGCTTCCCTATCACTGATGTCAGGATCACCGGTCTATAATTACTTGGATTATCCCCTGCTCCATTTTCCCCCCATAGTCCAAAGATTTGCTAGTTAGATAGATTGGCCAATGTAAATTACCCATAGTGTTCAGAAGTGTGTAGGTTAGGTGTATTAGTCACAGGGGATGGGTCTAGGTGGAGTGGTCTCTGGAGGCTTGGTGTGGAATTGATGGACTGAATGGCCTGTTTCCACACTGTGGGGATTCTATATTAAAAAATCTGTGTTGAGCCCACTTTCTCTGTCAACTTCTGCCATCTGCCCTTGAAAGAGACAATCAAGGCCACAGAACAAAATAGAAGAAGTATCATTTTCTTCTTTCTATGTGACCAAAAGATGCAGAAATACACAAAAATACTCTGGTCTACTGTGAGTTGGCAAAAGTCATCATCTTGGATGTTTTGACCATTTCCTACTCTACATTTGACCAACCAGTTAGCTGACTTAGAGCAGTAGCCAACTGATTTCTTGACCTGCTACAATGTTCTAGCTTGTTTTACACCCACAAGTTTCTGACATAAATCAACTAGGTCCTGAACCTGAAATTATCTTAAAGCTGGCAATGGGTGTGTACATCACGAATCCAAATTTCCAGTTCAAGTCAAAGATGAATCCCTTCCTTTGAGAGGAAGATGTAGATAAAAAGTTGAATAGGGAAAACTGAAAATAATGACTTCAAAATGTTTGTGCCTACAGTATTAGAGGCAGGTGCATCATTTATGCCATGATAGATGCTGAAAGGCTGACAGTACTCCAGGTAGAGAGGTCACCAGGCCTGGATGGAATTCATCTTAGATCACTGAGGGAGGTAAGGACGCTGTTAATGCAAATTTTCCAGGCCTCTGAAAACAGGATTAGTCGCAGGGGACTGAAGGTTTGCAAATGTGACACCGTTGTTTAAGAAAGCGGCAAAAGATAACCCAAGAAACTATAGACCTATCAGCTTGATGTTGATGGGGGGAAAACTGATGGAGGCCACAACATGGGATAAGGTAAATATACATTTAGAGAAAATAAGTTAATACTAGACATCCAACATGAATTTATCAAGGGCAGGTCATATCTGGCAAATTTAATTGAGTTCTTTAAGGTGACACGGGCAATGAATAAGGGTAGTTATGGATGGTCTTTATTTGGGCTTTCAGAAAGCATTTGATATGGTGCCATATGACAAATTAGAAATGTTTGGGATTGTTGGCTCCTTGCAGCTTGGATTAGAAGTTGACTAAAAGATAGAAACAGAGATTATATTTCTCAGATTGTAGATGAGATGAAAATAGTGTTCCCCCAGGGATCAATATTGGACTCTTGCTTTTTCTGATTTATATAAATGATTTGAAGATGGATGTGGAGGGAAAAAAATCTCTAAGTTTGCAGATAATACTAAGCGAGGGAGAGTAGTGAATTGTGAGGATGATGCTGAGCAACTTTAGAGGGACTTTGACAAATTGGCCAAACTGGCAGACACATGTCAGATGAATATCAACATAAAGAAATATGAGGTAATGTATTTTGATAGAAATAACAAGTGGGGACAATAGAGGCTCAATAGTACAACTCTGACTGGAGTACAGGAGCATGTGGATCCTGGGGTTCTCTGAAAGTGGCCAGGTATATTGAAGCAGTTGTTCAGATAACTGATATGATTGTTAGGTTTATAAATAGGGGAATAGATAATGATGCTTTTGAAGTGAAAATACAGCTCTACAAGTCATTGATCAGACCACATTTGGAGTACAGTATTCAGTTCTAAGCACCTTTTATTTAAGGGAGTATTTTAAAGTCATGGAGTGTGTGTGCAAAGAAGACTTACTAGAATGATATCAGGAATGAAGGATTTCAGATACAAGGCAAAATTAAAGAAAATTGGGCTTATTTTCCTTGAAGCAGGGAAAATTAAGAGGTGAGCTTATTGAGATATTCAAATTTATGAACAGTTTTGACAAGATAAAGACGGATAGTCTATTTTCACGGATCGGTATATCAGTAATTAAGGATCACAATTTCAAGATTGTCAGCAAAAGAGTCAGGAATGGGATGAGGAGAAACCTCATTACTCAGAGAGTTGTGAGGATTTGGAACATGCTTTCTGAGAGTAGGTGGTTTCTGTAGGTGGTTTCATAGAGAGCTAGATATATATTTAAAAGTGATGAATTTATAGGGCTATGGAGATATGGTTAGAAAATGTGTTAGGCTGGGTAAGTCTTTCAGGAGCCAGTACAGTCAAGATGAGTGCAATGGCCTTCTTCTGTACTGTAACATTCCACGATTCTAAAGAAGTAAGGTAATACTGTCACTCAGTGCAAATTGCACTTTTTTTAATTCGGAGAAAAGTGAGGACTGCTGATGCTGGAGATCAGAGTCGAAGAGTGTGGTGCTGGAAAAGCACAGCCGGTCAGGCAGCATCCAAGGAGCAAGGAAAGTGACATTTTAAGCACAAGCCCTTTATCAGGAATGAAGGGGTGGGGGCGGTAGTGCTGGTGGGAAGGTAGCTGGGAATGTGATAGGTAGATGAAGGTGGGATAGTACAGAGGGGAGGGTGGAGCTGATAAATAGGAAAGAAGATGGACAGGTAGGACAGTTCAAGAGGGCAGTGCCAAGTTGGAAGCTTAGATCTGGGATAAGGTGTAAACTGGTGAAATCCACATTGATCCCATGTGTTTGGAGGGTTCCAAGGCATAAGATGAAGTGTTCTTCCTCCAGGCGTTGGGTGGGGAGTGTTTGGCAGTGGAGGAGGCCCAGAACTTGCATGTACTCGGTGGAATGAAAAGAGGAGTTAAAGTGTTCGGCCACAGGGCAGTGGGGTTGTTTAGTGCATGTGTACTCATTTGATTGGTTGAACTGGCTCTCACCCTCTACAATTTCTCTTTCAAATCCTCCCACTTCCTCCAGACCAAAGCGATAGCACCATTCCCCACCTTTTCCTCAGCTACATCGATGACTGTATCGGCGCCACCTTATGCTCCCTCATGAACAATTCATCAACTTCACGAACAGCTTCCACCCTGACCTCAAGTTCACCTGGAGCATCTCAGACACCTCTCTCCCCTTCCTGGACCTCTCCATCTCCATTTCTGGTGACCTACTCAACGCGGACATTTATTATAATGCACAAACTTCCACAGCTACCTGGACTACACCTTCTCCCACCCTGCCTCCTGTAAAGATGCCATCCCTTATTCCCAATTCCTCCACCTCCGCCACACCTACACCAGGAGGACCAATTCCATCACAGAACATCGCAGATGGCCTCATTCTTCAAAGATCGCGATTTCCCCTCCCACGTGGTTGACGATGGCCTCCAGCGCATCTCCTCTATGTGGGCGGCACGGTAGCACAGTGGTTAGCACTGCTGCTTCACAGCGTCAGAGACCCGGGTTCAATTCCCGCCTCAGGCGACTCTCCGTGGTTGACGATGGCCTCCAGCGCATCTCCTCTATGCCCCGCATCTCTGCCCTTGAACTCTACCTCTACAATTGCAACAAGGGCAGAATGCCCCTGGTCCTCACTTTCCATCCCACCAACTTCCAGATGCAATACATCATCCTCCGTCATTTCTACCACTGACAGACACACCCCATCACCAGGGATATATTTCCCTCCCCACCTCTATCTGCGGTCCAGAGAGACCATTCCTCCATGACTACCTTGTTAGGTCCAACCTCCCTACCAACCCACCCTCCACTCCCAGCACCTTCTCCTGCCACTGCAACAAGTGCAAATCCTGCAAAATCTGCTCCTCAACTACATCCAAGGCCTAAAAGGATCCTTTCACAGAGATTTACCTGTACTTCCACACACGTCATATACTGTCTCCGATCAGGTCTCCTCTACATTGGGGAGAAAAGATGCCAACTTGCAGAATGTTTCAGAGAATATCTCTGTGACACATACACTAAACAACCCCACCACCCTGTGGCTGAACACTTTAATTCCACTTCCCAATCTTCCAAGCACATGCAAGTCTTGGGCCTCTTGCACTGCCAAACTCTGGCCACCCGACACCTGGAGGAAGAATGCCTCATTTTCCGTTTTGGAAACCTCCAACCACACGGGATCAATGTGGATTTCACCAGTTTCCTCATTTCCCCTCCTCCCACCTTATCGCAGATCAAAGCTTCCAACTAGGCACTGCCCTCTTGACTTGTCCTACCTGTCCATCTTCCTTCCCACCTATCCACTCGACTCTCCTCTCTGACCTATCACATTCACCCCCCACTATCATCTATCTATCACATTCCCAGCTACCTTTCCCCAGCCTCACCCCTCCCATTTATCTCTCAGCCTCTTTGGGCATTCCTGATGAAGGGCTTATGCTTGAAACATCAACTCTCCTACTCCTCAGATGCTGCCTGACTGGCTGTGCTTTTCCAGCACACTTTTTTTAGTATTTAGAAACCTTCTCTTCATCTGTATCAACAGAATTGATGAGTTCATTTAAGTTTGGAAAGAAACCATGACTGTTATCTTTTGTTTGCACCATTTTAGGCATATTGAAAAAGATTTGGTCTATTTTATTTAAAAGAATGTCACCATCCATGCGGAACATTCAACATCTCAATCACGAGTTTGCAACATCAACGTCTTTTCATGGTTTACAAAATGCGCTGCAAGGCAAACCTGGAATTCGCAGGATTTTCTGGATGGCCGTCGTTCTTGGCTGTGTAATTATGGTCTTTTCGCAAATCACCCAGTGTTTTATTCATTACTTCAGCTGGCCAACATCCACATCTGTTACAATAAAATATGTCAAGCACATTGAATTTCCTGCTGTTACTTTCTGTAACTTGAACAGGTAGGATTTGCTGTATTTTTAATGTACTCTTTGCCTGTTTCCTTGATTCTTCTTGAATAAAATTTCTTGGAGAAATGTGAAAAAAACAAAATCTGGTTAACAAGTTTCAATGACAAAGTATGATGCTCTATAGGAGTAAACATGACAGAGTTTGCGTCCATTCTGAAGAAGAGTAGAGTTGCATTTTCACTTGTGACCGGGCCTGCATTTATTGCCATCTATGTTTGCTACTGAGAAAGTGGTGGTGAGCTGCCTTCTTGAACTTCAGCAGTTCATGTGCAATAGGTAGACTCACAATGCCATTCGGGAGAGATTTCCAGAACTTTAACCCAATGACAAAGAAGACCAAAGAATAGTACGGCACAGGAATAGACCCTTCAACTCACCAAAACGTTTCCAAAACATGAAGTCTTTCTAAATGAAAACCTTTAGCCTCTATATGGTCCGTATCCATTTATTCCCTGCCTATTTATATATGTGTCAAGATGCCTCTTAAATGTTCCTATTGCATTGTTTACAACACTTTCTATGACTGCATATTCCAGGCACTTGCCACATTCTGTGTAAATAAAAATAACCTGGCTCTCATATTTCCTTTAAACTCACTCCTTTTTACTTTAACCTCATGTCACCTAGTAATTGGCACTACTATCCTGGGAGGAAGACTCTGACCATCCATTCCATCCATGCTTCTCATAATTTTGTAAACTTCTTTCAGGTCACCCCTCAGCTTCTAATATTCAAGTGAAAACAAAGTTTTTCCAATCTCCCTCAGAGGTCATTATACATATTGATATCAATGACATTAGGAGGAAAAGAGATGAGGTTCTGAAGAGTGATTATAACGAGTTAGGTGAAAATGCAGGAACTCAAGGGTAATAATTTCTGGACTACTTCCGGTGCCATGTGTTAGCAAGAGTAGGAATAGAAAGATTAGACAGACGAATGTATGGCTTGAGAGCTGGTGCAGGGGCAGGGATTGAGATACTTGGATAATTGGGACAGAGGTGATCTTAACTGGAGGGAGACCAATATCCTGACTCGGAGATTTGCTAGTGCCACTTGGGAGGGTTTAAACCAGTCTGCCATGGGGGCTGGGATGTAAATCAGTAGGGAGACAAAAGTGAAGGTTGAGTACAGTACCGAGGTTAATGAGAGCAAGTTAAATAGTAAAGGATGTGTTGGTAGTCTCAGTACAAGACATGGCAGACAAGACCACAGCAGAAAGACATGGAAGCCTTGTTTCAACTGCATTTATTTCGATGCAAGATGCCTAACAGGTAAAACAATGGACTCAGAGCATGTTCGGGTATATGGAACTGGAATATTGTAACTATTACAGAAACATGGCTGATGGAGGGACAGGATTGCCAATCAGTGTTTCTGGGTACAGATGCTATAGGGAGGAGAGAAGATGAAGCAAGAGAGGAGGGGGAGTTGTGTTTTTGATTAGGGAAAAGATCACGGCAGTACTGAGACAAGACTGAGCACACTTAGCAACTTTCTCTATGTCCAAGCACTTAACGCTATGGCAGTCTTAGCATTGACTGGGATTACTATCATGTTAAGGGCTTGGATACAGAGAAATTTGTTAAGTGTGTTCAGGAAGGATTTCTCATGCAGTAAGTCAGTGGCTCTAGTAGAGAAAGAGCAAAGCTTGACCTCGTCTTAGGAAATAAGACAGGGCAAGTGACAGTAGTGTTAGTAGGGAAGCACTTTTTGGGACCAGGTACTATAATTCCAATTGTTTTAAGATGGCATTGGAAAAGGATAGGTCTGAATCATAAACTAAAGTTCTTAATTGTTGCAAGGCCAATTTTGATGGTCTTAGATAGGAACTTCCAAAAGTTGATTGGTGGAAACTGTTTGCAGGCAAAGGGACATTTGGTTGGTGGGAGGCTTTCAGAAGTGAGTTTATGAGGGTTCAGAGCCAGCATGTTCCTGTTGGAATGTGGGGCTGGAAAAGCACAGCTGGTGAGGCAGCATCTGGGGAGTAGAGGAATCGATGTTTTGAGCATAAACTCTGCATTAGCAATCATCAATTGAAGGATGGTATACTTTCATCCTTCATTTGATGTGACAAAGTATGTTGCCTTGCATTAGTTCAGATTAAACTCCATCTGCCATTTTTCTGCCAAATTTCTAGTCTATCTATATTCTGTTTTATCGTCTGGCAATCCTCCTCACTGTCCTGAGTTCCCTTCAGCTTTGTGTCACCTGCAATCTTAGTAATCAGGCTACCTCCATTCTCCTCCAAATCATTGAGATATATATGTTTCAACAACAGCGGTACCAGCATTGACGCCTGTGGGATACCTCTATTCACAGATCTCCAATCTGAAAAGCACCCTTCCACTGATACTCTTGTCTTCTATGACTAAGCCAGTTTTGTATCCATCTTAGCAGCTCACAGTGAATCCCTGTGACTTCATATTTTATGTCAGGTGATTATCTCAAAAGCCCTGTTAAAATTCATTGAGACAAATCTACCACTCAGCCCTCATCAATCATTTTGAGTCACGTCTTCAAAAAAAAACAACTAATTTTGTAAGACACAACCTTCCCTGGGTGGCACAATGGTTAGCACTGCTGCCTCACGGTGCCAGAGACCTGGGTTCAATTCCCACCTCAGGGAACTGTCTGTGTGGAGGTTGCACATTCTCCCCGTGTCTGCGTGGGTTTCCTCCGAGTGCTCCAGTTTCCACCCACAGTCCAAAAACGTGCAGGTTAAGTGAATTGGCCATGCTAAATTGCCCGTAGTGTTAGGTGAAGGGGTAAATGTAGGGGAATGGGTCTGGGTGGGTTGCTCTTCGGAGGGTCGATGTGGACTTGTTGGGCCGAAGATTAATGCCCTAGACTATCCTGGTTGCCCTTCTTAAATAAACAAACAATAGTGGCTATTTTCCTGTCTTTCAGGGCCTCACCTTTGACTGAAAAGGATACAGAGGTTTTGTATAAAACTTCAGCAGTTTTTCATCTGCCTCTATCAGCATTCTGGGTAGATCCCATCAGGTGCTGGTGATTTGTCTGTCTTAATGCTTTTCAGCACGCCCAACACTTAACCTTCTTTTTGCTCTTGACATACTTAGAATATCAGGACATATCTTTAATCAGTTTGCAGATGGCACCAAAATTGGTGATGTAGTGAACAGTGAAAAAGGCTGCCTCAGAGTACAATGGGATGTTGATCAGATGGGCCAATGGGCGGAGGAGTGGTAGCATTAATCTATCTAGAGGTGCCACATTTTTGTAGGGCATATCAGGGCAGGACTTACGTACCTAATGGCATGGTCCTGGGCAGTGTTGCCAAACAAAGAGACCTTGGAGTTCAGGTTCATCAATCCTTGCAATTGAAGTTGCAGGTGGACAGGGTAGAGCAAAAGGTCAGGCAGCATCCGAGGAGCAGGAAAATCAACATTTCAGGCAGGAACCCTTCATCGGGAATCTGATTCCCGATGAAGGGCTCCTGCTCAAAACATCAATTTTCCTGCTCCTCAGATGCTGTCTGACTCACTGTGCTTTTCCAGCATCACTCTAATCTTCACTCTAATTTCCAACATCTGAGTCCTCAATTTCGCCAGGGTAGAGCAGAAGGCATTCGATATGCTTGCCTTTATTGGTCAGTGCATTGAGTAAAGGAGTTGGAGGTCATGTTGCGGCTAGACAACTTTTGGAAGATTGTTTTCAATTCTGATCTCCCTGCTAGAAGAAAGTTGTTGTGAAACTTGAAAGGATTCAGAAAAGATTTGCAAGGATGTTGCCAGGGTTGGAGGGTTTAACCAAAGGGAGAGGCTGAATGGGCTAGGGCTATCTTCCCTAAAGCATCAGAGGCTGAGGGGTTACCTTATAGTGGTTTATAAAATTATGAGAGGCATGGATAGGGTGAATAGTCAAAGTCTTTTCCTCAGGATAAAAGAGTCCAAAACTAGAGGGGATAGGTTTAAGGTGAGTGGGGAATGATTTAAAAGGGACCTAAAGGATAATGTTTTCATGCAGAAGGTGGTGCATGAATGGAATGAACTGCCAGAGGAAGTGACAGAAGTTGGCACAATCAGAACATTTAAAAGGCACCTGGATGTGTATGTAAATAGGAAGGGTTTAGAGGGATATGAGCCAAATGCTAGCAAATGAGAATAAATTAATTTAGGATATCTGGTCAGCATGGATGAGTTGGACTGAAGGGTCTACTTCCACGCTGTACATCTCTATGGCTATGACACCATGACTCCAAGTTCAATTTACCTACCTATCATACACCTTGCACTAAAACAAGTTTTGCAGTGCAAATTATAAATAGTACACACTGCTGCTACTGAGCATCAGTGGGGGAGGGCATGTAATGTAGTGCCAATCAAGTATGCCACTTTGTCCTGGATAGTGTCAAACGTCTTCAGTGTTATTGAAGCTGCACCCATCAGGACAGGTAGAGAGTATTCCATCACATTCCAGCCTTGTACTTTTTATATGGTGCCCAGGCTCTGGGGAGATAAATTATTTGTTGTATTATTCCTAGACTCTGACCAGCTCTTGTAGTCATTGTATTTAGATAGTGAGATTAGTTGAGTTTCTGATCAGTGGTAATTCTCAGGATGTTGATAGTGGGGGATTCAGTGATGACAATATTGAATGTCCTTGGGTCATGGTTAGGTTATTTCTTATTGGTGTTGGTCATTGCCTGGTATTTGTATGGCATGAATGTTACTTGCCATTTTTCAGCCTAAGCCTGGATCATATCCAAGTCTGTTATATTAGAACATGGATTTTTCAGTATCTGAGGGGTAGCAAATGGTGCTGGACATTCTGCAATTGTCATTGGAAACATCCCCTCTTCAGACCTTATGAAGGAGGGAATGCCATTTGATGAAGCAGCTGAAGATGATTGGGCTAAGGACACTACCATAAAGAGATGACCTGAAGCTGAGATGACTGACCTCCAACAACTACTTCTTTTGTGCCAAATATGAATTCAGCCAGCAAAGAGGGTTCCCCTTGAATCCCATTGATTCCAGTTTTACTGGGACGCCTTGATGCTATTCTTGGTCAAATACACCATTGATGTCAAGGGCAGTCACTCTCATCTCTGAGGTTCAGCTCTATTGCCAATGTTGTAATGCTGTAATGCAGTCAGGAGCTAGATGGCCCTGGAGGAACCCAAACTGGGTGTCAGTAAGCTGAGCAGGTGCTGCTTTGATAGCAGTGTTGATGACATAACTTCTATCACTTTACTGATGATCAAGAGTAGATTGATAGGTTGGTAACTGGTTGTGTTGGATTTGTCCTGTTTTTGTGCACAGAACATAGTTAGATAATTTTCCACATTGTCAGATAGATGTCAGTATTGTAGCTGTACTGGAACAGCTTGACTGAGGATATGGCAAGTTCTGGAAGTCAAGTGTTCAGTGTTATTACCGGAGTGTTGTCAGGGCCTTTACAATAACTGTTCCTTGATATCACATGAAGTGAATTGTGCTGGCTGAAGAGTGGCTTCTACAATGCTGGAGACCATGGGAGGAGGCCAAGGGCACTTGGGCTGTTCTCACTGAAGATTGTTGAGAATGCTTCAGCCTTTTTATTGCACTGGTATGCTGGGCTCTTGCAGGTTAACACACAGTGCCATTAGGTAGCAAGTTCCAAGGTTTTATCCCAACAACATGGTAATATATTTCCAAGTTGATGGAGAACTTTCTGGTGGTGACTGTCTCATGCATTTGTTGGCCTTGTCCTTCTAGATGATAAAGGTTACGAGTTTGGAAGGTACTGTTGAAAAGGTCTCAGTGAGTTATTGCAGTGCATCTTGTAGATAACTCATACTTCCGTTACTTTGCTTTGGTGATGAAGACGGTAAATGTGGAAGGTGTTAAATGTGTTTCCACTTATGCAAGATGCTTTGTATTGGAGCTGAGCTTCTTGAGTGTTGTTGGGATTACGCTGATTTGGGCAAGTGGGGAACACTCCTGAATCGTGCTTTGTAAGTAGCAAACCGGCTTTGAGGAGACAAAGGGTGAGTTACTTGTGGCAGAATTCCCAGCCTTTGACCTATTCATGTTGCCTCATTTGTCTGATTGATTAAAAACTGAACTGAACCATTCTCCAGAATGTAAATAATGCGAGATTCAGTGATTTGAATGCCATTGAATATTGATGGCGAGATTCTCTTTTGTGGAAAATGTTTTTTGCCTGGCACTTGTGTGGTACAAATGTCACTTGCCACTTATCAGCCCAAGACTGGATATCATTCCATATCTTGCTGCATTTAGACATGGGCGTTTTCAGTAGCTGAGGAGTCACAAATGATGCTGGGCATTATACAAGCATCAGCAAACATCCCTACTTCTGACACTATTGTTGAGACCATCTTTTATTTTTACTTTTCTTTTATTTTTCTCAATTTTGGTTTGGAACTGTGAGTTGTAATTGAGATTTGAAGTTTGAACCTTGAACAGCAGCTTGTTGTATGAAACAAGGAGAGAACAGAATACTAATGTTTGCTGTAGCAAACTGGCCTAGAAGGATAATGTAGGTTAATTACTACTCTAAGAACATTACAGATGAACTGGCACCCAGATAGCATTATGCTCAGGGGTTGGCAGCTGGTTGGATGTTGAATTGGTCAGTCGGGAGAGGACCTTAATCCTATGGCTGGCCAAACACAGAGGATGTTGAAAAACAAAAGGAAACACAAAAGTTGCTTCCTGTGCCTCCAACCATTTCTTGATATCATGTGGAGTGAATCAAATTGGCTGAACCCCTACATTATCTCGGATGCTGGGGAACTCTGGAGGAGGTCAAGATGGACCACCTCTCAGCACTTCTGCTTGAAATTTGTTGCAAATTCTTCAGCATCACCTTTTGTACTGTTGCACTGACATTGCCCATGCATGGCTTGGTGGGCCAATATTTAATGTGCACCCCTAATTGCCTTTGAGAAGATGAGCTGTTGTCTTGAATTGCTGCAGTCCATTTGATGTAGGTACACCTACAATGCTATTAGAGAAGTTTTCAGATTTTGACCCAGCCACATGAAGGAATTGAAAATATTTCAAAGTTTGAATGGTGAGTGGTTTGGAGGCAAATTTGGAAGAGTTATGGCCAAAGCATCCAATGATCCACCCCACTGAGATCTAATTACAGAATGGTATTCATCAAACTATTGGAAGGATGTTGTGAAACTTGAAAGGGTTCAGAAAAGATTTACAAGGATGTTGCCAGGGTCGAGGATTTGAGCAATAGGGAGAGGCTGAATAGGCAGGAGCTGTTTTCCCTGGAGCGTCGGAGGCTATGGGGTTACCTTATAAAGGCTTATAAAATCATGAGGGGCATGGATAGGGTAAATAGACAAAATCTTTTCCCTGGGGTGAGTTAGTCCAGAACTAGAGGGCATAGGTTTAAGGTGAGGGGGAAAAGATATAAAAGGGACCTGAGGGGCAATGTTTTCACGCAGTGGGTGGTGCATGTATGGAATGAGCTGCCAGAGGAAGTGGTGCAATTGCAGCATTTAAAAGGCATTTGGATGGGTATATAAATTAGAGGGTTATAGAGAGATATGGGCCAAGTCCTGGCAAATGGGACTAGATTATTTTAGAATATCTGGTCAGTTTGGACAAGTTGGACCAAAGGGTCTGTTTCTGTGCTGTACTTTTCTATGACTTTATGACTGTATAAGAACAAGAAAACAATCAACACTTCTTGGAAGGAGCACTTCAAGGATGTCCTTGATGTGAATACTCTCAATTATCTCTTGCAGCATGTTACCTTTACATCAGAACAACCATACTAAATCAAAAAGACTGTTTGACTGTTGAGAATTAACCAGTGCCCAAGTGTAGATGTCAAAATGCTGAAACATGACAGTACAACACTCTTGGTACAAAGATATGACCTCCTCTCCTTCCTTCTTCTGAAAGGGAGTGAGCACACTGGGGATCTCCAAGATGCCTTAAGTGTGACAATCTTCAAGGAAGAAAATAAGACTGAAAATAGTAGTTACAGAGGGGTCTTTTTACTGTCCACCACAGAGAAGGCAATTGCAAAACTCCTCGCCCATTGTTTCCTCCCTGAGGCTAAAAAGCTCCTTTCAGGGTCACAATGCAAATTCAGTCCATCAAGAAGCATGATGGATTTGTTCTTCACAGCAAGACAAGCCTGAGATATGCAAACTGTAATACTCACCAATGGATCTGCCATAGATCAGATACATGTGCAAACTGGGATCAAGCAGTCACTTCTCTATCTTCCTTGCTACAACAGTCCACCCTAAATCCATTGGAATGCAGCTTTTCTCCAGGACAAACAAGAAATTGTTCAATCAGCATCACTTCAGATCAGAACAAAGACCAGCTTAATCTCTGTCAGCAAATTCCAGTACTCAGACAATAGTTATCAGTTTCCTTGCTCAAAGGCTAGGTCCGCTGCAGTTGCTGATGTATTTGTGAAAGTATGAGAAAATGGGCCTTAGCCTTAAACATCGGGAAAATAAAGATCCTCAACTAACCTACTCATGCTGCACAACATTGTCTCTCAACTATCAGTATCCACAGTGAATAATGTGGCTCAATTCTCATACCTTTCACTGAAAGCAGACATTGCCTCCAGTGTGCCTTTGGCTGACAGAAGAAGAGAATGTTTGACTACAAAGGCCTCAAACCTTAGCACCAAGCTCAAGGTCTGCAGAGCAACAGTAGTAACTGTCCTTCTGAATGCATCAGGAACATATACATTGTGTAGCAGTCATCTCAAATCCCAAATGAATTGCCTTCCGTGATGCTTCCATATAATCCTGCAATATTGGATAAATGTTCCAATGCCAGCATCTTCCCTCAGGCAAGCATGCTCAGTCTCATGTCAGCAGTTATAGTTCATCAACTGTATTGGGTGACTCCCAATACTCTAGGCTTCATCTCAACTCAAAGAGTAGTGAAGCTATCAGAAAAGGTTATGCAAGCTCAGTCTTTAAATATATTTGAAGTTGAGCTTAATAAGTGGTTGATTATCAATGGTGTAAAGGATTATGGGAATAAAGGCTTGATTAAAGGCTGATCAGCCATAATTATGCTCAATGGCAGAGCAAATTAGACAGGCTGAATAGTGTTGAATTCATTGAATTCCAATAGCATGGATGCAGGTCATTTGGCCCATTATGACCACACCAACCCTTCAAAGGGCATCCCACACTGACCCACCACCTCCACCCTATATTTTCCGTGGCTAATCCATTTAAAACTGCACACTATGAGCAATTTGACATGGCCAATCCACCCTAACCTGCACATCTTTGGACTGTGGAAGGAAACCAGAGGAAATCCACACAGACACAGGGAGAACGTGCAAACTCCACACAGACAGTTGCTTAAGGCTGGAATCAAACCCAGGTCCCTGGTACTGTGAGACAGCAGTGCAAACCACTGAGCCACCATGCCAAATGGTCTACTGCTATTCCTATGATGTTGTCAATGAAAATAAGAAAATAGTGAATCGGCAGACTGAGTAATTACTTTGGATCAGCATTTACAAATGATAAAGAGATCAACATGCCAGGTATTCTCAGGAAATTAATATTGAATCAGAGAGAGGAAATCACCAAAATTAATGTAAATAAAATCGCATTAATGAAGATGATAATGATACTGAAGAGTAATAAATGGCTATGTGCTAATGTTTTCCATTGTACTCCTTTTAAACAAGCAAGTGAGAATATTGTTGATGCATTAACAGTCATTTGATTAAGAAACTGTGCATGTTATTTATTATTCAAGGAAGGTGAGAGAAATAAATCAATAACTTATGTAATCACTTAATTTCACATCTGGGGCAGAATTTAACATGCTCCAGGGCACGAAGTAGGAGGTGAGTATGGTGATGTAAACTTAAATTTGATGCTAGTGGGCAAAGTTACAGGCATTTATCCACAAGTTCTGGCCTTCTGTGAGATGTAGATAATGGCCTGGTCAGAAACCATGCAGGAAACACAGTGCAGGGTTTGGGTGGGAAAGGACAGTGACCTTTACAAGGTCCTATTTCCATTAGAGGTCACTCCTTAAGCTCCAAAGATTTATTTGCATTTCCCCTCCCCTCTCATTATCCTTGATTTTCTTCACTCCCTCATACCCCCTGCATTCCCCACACAGATCTGCAAAGTTGGTTTCAGTGATTACTCATCTAGCTCCTGTGGGAACCATTATTAGTGACTTGATGCAGTCCCATTTGTGACCACCACTCCAAGCGGCACTGCTCAGACTAGAGAACTGGCAAGTCAAGTGTAAGACCATAAGAATAGAATTAGCCTGCTCACTGTTCAGTAGGATCATGATCCAGCATTCCTCACGTACACTTTTCTGTCCTTTCCCCATAACCCTTGATTCACCTACTGGTCAAGAATCTATCTATCTCAGCCTTAAATATACTCAAGGACTCTGGCACCGCAGACCTCTGTGGCAAGAACCCTCACAAACCTGTGAGATCAGCAATTTCTCCACATCTCAGATTTAAATTGACACCCCTTTAGACTGAGACTATGGACTCTGATCATAGACTCCTATGAGGGGAAGATTCTCTTAGCAGTAGCCTATCAAGCCCTTTAAAAATCTGATATGCTTCATTAAGATCATGTTCCATTCCTTTAAATTCCAATTAGTAGAGTCTCGAATTGTTTAACCTTCACTCAAAAGACAATCCCTCCATAGAGGGGATCAGAAGATTTTGTGTATGACCCAGAACATAACATAAGCCAACCTCCCACCCATTTACACTTCTCGTTGCCACAGAAAGGCTGCCAACATCATCAAAGACCTCCCCCTCCCCCAACCACTGCAGTAATGCTCTCTTATAACCTCTTCCATCAGGTAGAAGATACAGAAGCTTGAACTCACGCATCAACAGGTTCAAGAACAGCTTCTTCACTGCTGTTATTAGACTGCTGAATGGACTCTCTAACTTCACATAATGTTGGTCTTGCTAACATTGATCTTCGTTTGTGCATCTCCTGTGCAGCTGTAACCTTGTATGCTTCACTCTGTCTAAGTACTCTGTCTATGATCTGTACATCCTTGTACTGCTCAAAAACAAAGCTTTTCACTGTATCAAGGTACATGTGACTACAATAAATCAAATCAAATCAAAATTAAATTGTCTTAATGAATTTTCTCTGAAATGCCTCTCATGAAATAATATCTTTCCTTAAATACTGATGGGCTGACAACTTCCTGAGGTGGAACTTCTTCCATAGTGAGGAGGAAAATTCTCACCTCAAGACACTTAGGAGCCAACAGAGGTTAAATTGCTTCAGGACTCTGGGACTGGATAGGAATAGGGTGAGACTTTTAATTCTGTTTCTACCCACAGTACCAACTAACTGGACTAAAAGTCCAGCCATATCGTGGGCAGATTACCAAAGTCTACAATTAAAGATAAAGTGACCGAATCTGTCATTTTCAGGGAAAAGTTACCCCTGAAAGGTTATATTATAATGTTTGATGAGGTAACCTAAAGTTGTCAACAAGGAAATAGTCTTGTTACTTATAAGAATGTTACTTATAAGAACATCCAAACAGCACCTAAATGTATCATTGAAAAGAGACTGCTGACCAAATTTGAAGCTTATAAAATTGACCTGATTAGCAAATTGGCAGTGTGGTAGTCGGAATAAAGGGACTGTACTCTGATTGGCTGGTCATGAGGAAGGTTCTGGAGGTATCTGTCTTGGGGTCTCATCTATTTGTATTTATTAATAGCTTAGATAATGGAATAAAAAGTTATAAGCAATTTTTCTGAAAAGATAAGGGTAGGTTGTGTTCCTGGCTGTGTGGATGGAAATGCAATATCACAAAGTGATTTTGATAGGTTAAGTTATTACTCAAAGCTATGGAGAAGGAAGGAGCAGGTTACTTTCTAAAGAGTGAAATGTTAGAAGTTTGTGAGATCCAAATTAATTTGAGTGTTCAGATGCTTAGATGATTTAAATGTCATGATGATAATAGATCCTGAAGATAATGTACTGTGGATATCTCAGAATAACACTTAGATTCTGAGCGTTAAATTATAAAATTGTAGAGTGAGGATTTCATTCCTTGGAGCTTAAAAGTAAAAGGATGATTTGATCAAAAATTTAAGATATTACAGAAAACATACAGGGCAGATACGGGGAACTATTTTTGATAGGTAGGGATTCTGGGACTAAGAGGTATAATCTAAAATCTATAACCTTACAAGACTGAAAATAAGATGTATATTTGCGTATTAATGTTGGTGAAGGTTTGCAGTTCTCTTCTGTAAATATCAATTGATGTTGATAACAAGACTATTTGTACATTGTAAAATTAATATTTTTGTTAATCAAAAGCATTTAAATATTCACAACAAAGATGTAGGAGTTAGGTCACACATCAGCTATGATCTCACTGAATAATAGAACATCCTTGAGGGGTTAAACGAGTTACTTCTGTTCCTAAGTCGTGCACTTTTCTCATGAAGAAAATAATTGACTAAAGTCATCCTAAAAAATGGCAGAACATTTTGTGTGGCATAGTGGTTCAGTGGTTAGTGCTGCTGCCTCAGTGTGCCAGGGACCCTAGTTTGATCTCACCTTGGGCAAATGTGTATGGGAGTTTGCACATTCTCCCTTTGTCAGTATGGGTTTTGTCCAGATGCTCTGGTTTTCTGCCATAATCCAAAGGTGGGCTGGTTAGGTGGATTGGCCATCTTAAATTGTCCAGAGATGCACAGGCTAGGTGGATTAGCCATGGGAATGCAGGATTACAGGGATAGGGTGGGTCTGGATGGGATGCTCTTTAGAGAGTTGGTGTGGACTCGATGGACCGAATGGCCTGTTTCCACATAGAGTCATAGAGATGTACAGCACGGAAACAGACCCTTTGGTCCAACCTATCCATGCAGACCAGATATCCCAACCCAATCTAGTCCCACCTGCCAGTACCCGGCCATATCCCTCCCAATCCCTTGCTATTCATATATCCATCCAAATGCCTCTTAAAAATTGCAATTGTACCAGCCTCCTCCATTTCCTCTGGCAGCTCATTCCATACACATACCACCTCTGTGGGCTAGTGTAGGTTAGGTGGGCTTGGATCGGCTCAACATCGAGGGCCAAAGGGCCTGTACTGCGCTGTATTCTTCTGTGTTCTGTGTTCTGTGTGTGAAAAGGTTGCCCCGTAGGTCTCTTTTATATCTTTTCCCTCTCACCCTAAACCTATGCCCTCTAGTTCTGGACTCCTCGACCCTAGGGAAAAGACTTTGTCTATTTACCCTATCCGTGTCCTCCATAATTTTGTAAACCTCTATAAGGTCACCCCTCAGCCTCCGATGCTCGAGGGAAAAAAGCCCCAGCCTGTACAGCCTCTCCCTATAACTCAAATCCTCCAACCCTGGCAATATCTTTGTAAATCTTTTCTGAACCTTGAACCCTTTTCTGAACATTGTAGCAATTCTGCAATTTGGGTGGTGATTGATCACTTATTTGGTTAAGTAGGAAATACTGAATACAATTCAATGAACTGACCATTACTATTTCTGTTAAGTTCCAAACCTCATGGGATGTTTTCAGATGTAACACTTGATTGTATATTTTTATAAGCTAGCTGCATGTGCAATGCTGATTTTCAGATTTCCACAACATTGGTTTTCACACATCAACATGAAGATGTCATTTTGTTTCACTTCCTACAGATACCAATCCAAAGCAGTAGCCAACATGAACGTCATATATATGTTGTGGTCTATTGTGTGTGCAGCTCTAAGCATTAGTCAAAGTGATGGAAATAGTAGCACTTCTCAAGAAATCCTAGACTTTCTTCGAGGGAACCCAACTTTCAGCATCAAGAATTTCACCAAAAAATATGGTTACCAAATTGATAATACAACTCTCATAAAATGTGACTTCTTTGGGGAGCCCTGTTATCCAAAGGTAAATTAAATTTATTTACCTTATTATGAATTTGAAATTCTGAAGGTTAATTTCCACAGGATTTTATTATCTCCTGATGTCTATTCAATGGATAATTAGCAGAAGTTTGGAGAAGCAATGCAAATAACTATTTATGACATTTCTTTAGTGTGTCTGTTGATCTTCTACTGCAGTTACTGTAGGGAAACAAGACAGCTCTTGCAGAAAGTTTAGGTGCTAAAATTGTAAAGTTTTCTAGTAAAATAGTTTCTGTTTGCTTTCAATGATATTTTGGATCTACTTGGTTCTAAATAGGAACATGTTATGCAATACCAGTTCTATTATTCAATGTGAAATTAAGGCCTGCATTCAGACATCAATCTTTATCCAGTTTTAACAAACATTGAACAGAGGAGTAACAACCTTTGGTCATATATGGCTTGTATTTAAAGCTCTAGTGGGCAGAATTTACAGATCTCAGGAAATTCAGCAGCTAATGAAAAGTGAAGACTGCTGGACCAAAGTTTATTGACTCATTTACTCTCTTG
Source organism: Chiloscyllium plagiosum (assembly GCF_004010195.1). Lineage (NCBI taxonomy): Eukaryota > Metazoa > Chordata > Chondrichthyes > Orectolobiformes > Hemiscylliidae > Chiloscyllium > Chiloscyllium plagiosum. The sequence continues at coordinate 68,878,512 of NC_057728.1, read as the reverse complement.
TAACAGGATTGGTTGGATTTCCCCTCACCTTTCCAATTTTGTGTTCTGATCTCTGAATTCTTTGACTAGTTTCCAATTCGATTTGTCTAAATTGGACCTTCCCCAAACTTGTCCTCCAACTTACTCCAATCTCAACACTCCTCGAGACGTCAATCTCCAATCTGGCTCCTCATTTATCTCAGTCCACAAATCTTCAACACCCATGACTTTTCCAATTTCCTCTCTCCATTTTCTCTGCTTTCGTGTTCATTTCCTGGAGGCAGTCAAAGAGGTCACAAGATCACCAGGGAGCAGCGGGATACGTGAGTATACACTTTAAATTATTTACTTTCAGGTTTGGCGTTGTTTCAGTTCCTGGAGGCTGTTGGAGAGGTCACGAGGTTACATATTTGGACGGTGGTTTTACCCGAAACACTACTCGGGTAGTGTCTCCCCTCCATCCTCCTCCTCTAACCAAAAAATATGTTCTGTGCGTCAGTTGGTAAGGTGACAAGTGTTTTATTTCGTGTTTCATTTTCTCAGCCATCTATTTGGGAATTTAGAATAGTGGGAATGGAGGTTAGGGCAGTTAAATGTTCCTCCTGCAAAATGTGGAAGGTAAGGATCATCTCTGGTGTCCCTGTTGACCTTATTTGTGGGAAGTGCATCCCAATCCAGCTCCTCGAGAACCGTGTTAGGAAACTGGAGCTGGACCTGGATGAACTTTGGATTATTCGGGAGGCGGAGGGATTTATTGAGAAGAGTTACAGGGACGTAGTTACTCCACAGCCACGTGAGAAAGGTAGATGGGTAACCCTCAGAGGTAGGAAAGGGAATCGGCAGGTAGTGCAGGGATCTCCTGTGGTGGTTCCCTCAACTACAGACATGCCGTTTTGGATACTGTTGGGATTGGGGGGGGAATGGCTTACCAGGGGTAAGCAATGAGGCAGAGATCTCTGGCACAGGGTCTGTCCCTGTTGCTCAGAAGGAAATGGAGAAGATGAGCAGAGCTTTCATCATTGGGAACTCCATAGTTAGAGGGGCAGATAGGAGATTTTGTGGGAATGAGAGAGACTCGCGATTGGTGTATTGTCTCCCAGATGCCAGGGTTCATGATGTCTCTGATTGTGTTTTTGGAATCCTTGAGGGGGAGGGAGAGCAGCCCCAAGTCATGATCCAGATAGGCACCAATGACATAGGTAGGAAGAAAGGTGGGGAAATAAGACAGAAATTGAGGGAGCTAGGCTGGAAGCTTAGAACTAGAACCAACAGAGTTGTTATCTCTGGTTTGTTGAAACTTTATTGCTGGAACAGCACAGCAGGTCAGGCAGCATCCAGGGAACAGGAGATTCGACGTTTCGGGCACAGGCCCTTCTTCAGGAATTCCTGAAGAAGGGCCTGTGCCCGAAACGTCGAATCTCCTGTTCCCTGGATGCTGCCTGACCTGCTGTGCTGTTCCAGCAATAAAGTTTCAACTTTGATCTCCAGCATCTGCAGACCTCACTTTCTCCATCTCTGGTTTGTTACCTGTGCCATGTGCTAGTGAAGTGAGGAACAGGAAGGGAGCAGAGCCGAACATGTGGCTGCCGGGATGGTACAATAGGGAGTGTTTTGGATTCTTGGATAATTGGAGCTCTTTCTGGGGAAGGTGGGACCTCTACAAACAGGATGATCTTCACCTGAACCAGAGGGGTACCAATATCCTGGGGGCATAATTTGCTAATGCTCTTCGGGGGGGGGGCGTGTTAAACTAAAGCTGCACGGGGATGGGAACCTGAATGGTAGTTCCCGTGTACAGTAGGTTGAGGGTAGTGAGGTCAGGGATAGATTTCTAAGGTCGTGAGAGGGCACTGTCAAGCAGGATGTTGGTTTGAAATGTTGTAATTCAACACCCGGAACATGCGGAATAAGGTGGGTGAACTTGCAGCATGGGCTGGTACCTGGGGTTGCGATGTTGTGGCCATTTCAGGGACATGGGTAGAGGAGGGACAGGAATGGTTGTTGTAGATTCTGGGATTTAGATGTTTCAGTAAGAACAGAGGAAATGGTCAAAGAGTGGGGGGGTGGGGGTGGGGGGGTGGTTGCCATTGTTAATCAAGGGTAGTATTACAGCAGCTGAGATAACATTTGAGGACTCATCCACTGAGGTAGTTTGGGCTGAAGTTAGAAACAAGAAAGGAGAAATCACCCTGTTGGGAGTTTTCTATAGGCCTCTGAATTGTTCCAGGGATGTAGAGGCAAGGACAGGAAAGATGATTCTTGATTGGAGTGGGAGTAACAGGGTAGTTCTGGAAGAGCACAGCAGTTCAAGCAGCATCCAAGGAGCTTCGAAATCGACGTTTCGAGCAAAAGCCCTTCATCAGGGTAGTTGTTATGGGGAACTTTAATTTCCCCAACATTGAGTGGGAATACTATAGTTCAAGTAGTTAAGATGGATCAGTTTTTGTTCAATGTGTGCAGAAGAAATTTCTGACACAGTATGTAGACTGGCCAACAAGAGGCAATGCCATGTTGGATTTGGTACTGGGGAATGAACCCGGCCAGGTGTTAGATTTGGAGGTAGGTGAGCACTTTGTCAATAGTGACCATAATTCAGTTATGTTTACAATAGCAATGGGCAGGGATAGGTATATACCAAAGGGAAAGAGGTACAACTGGGGAAAGGCAATTATGATACGACTAGGCAGGATTTAGGATGCATAGGATGGGGAAGGGAGCTACAGGGGATGGACACACTTGAAATGTGGAGCTTATTCAAGGAACAGCTACTGTGGGTCCTTGATAAGTATATAGCTATCAGGCAAGGAGATAGTTCTCAAGAGAGGGAGCCATGGTTTACTAAAGAAGTTGAAACTCTTGTCAAGAGGAAGAAGGAGGCTTATGTGAGGATGAGGCATGAAGGCTCAGTAAGGGGGCTTGAGAGTAATAAGTTAGCCAGAAAAGATCTAAAGAGAGGGCTAAGAAGAGCCAGGAGAGGCCATGAGACGTTTTTGGTGAATAGGATCAAGGAAATCCCTAAGGCCTTCTTTTAGGTATATCAGGAATAAAAGAATGACCAGAGTAAGATTAGGGCCAAACAAGGATAGTAGTGGGACATTGCGTGTGGAATCTGAGGGCATAGGGGAAGCACTTAATGAATCCTTTTCGTCAGTATTCACATTGGAAAAGGGCAATGTTAGTGAGAATACAGAGATACAGGCTACTCGATTAGACGGGATTGAGGTTGACAAAGAGGAGGTTTTAGCAATTTTGGAAGATCTGAATGTAGATAAGATCCCTGGGCTGGATGGGATTTATCCTCAGATTCTCTGGGAATCCAGGGAGGAGATTGCAGAGCCTTTCGCTTCGATCTTTATGTCATCATTGTCGACAGCAGTAATGCCAGAAGGCTGGAGGAAAGCAAATATTGTTCCCTTGTTATGCCGACCTAACCTTATTGAGTTATTTGAGAAGGTGACAAAGCAAGTGGATGAAGATAAGTGATTGATATGGTGTATATAGATTTCAGTAAGGGGTTTGATAAGGTTCCACATGGTAGGCTATTGCACAAAATACGGAGTTTCGGGATTGAAGGTGATTTAGTGGTTTGGGTCAGAAATTGGCTAGCTGAAAGAAGACAGAGAGTGGTGGTTGATGGAAATGTTCATCCTGGAGCTCAGTTGCCAGTGGTGTGCCATAAGGATCTGTTTTGGGGCCACTGCTGTTTGCCATTTTTATAAATGATCTGGATGTGAACGTAGAAGGATGGATTAGTAAATTTTCAGATGACACTAAGGTTGGCAGAGTTGGCAGAGTTGTGGATAGTGCCGAAGGATGTTGTGGGCTACAGAGGGACATAGATAAGCTGCAGAGCAGAACTGAGAAGTGGCAAATGGAGTTTAATGCAGATAAGTGTGAGATAGTTCACTTTGGAAGAAATAACAGGAATGCAGAGTACTGGGCTAATGATAAAATTCTTGGCAGTGTCGATGAACAGACAGATCTCGGTGCCCAGGTGCATAAATCCCTGAAAGTTGCCACCCAGGTTGATCGGGTTGTTAAGAAGACATATGGTATGTTAGCGATTATTGGTAGGGTTTTGGAGCCACGAGGTCATGCTTCAGCTGTACAAGACACTGGTAAGGTCGCACCTGGAGTATGACGTACAGTTCTGATCACTGCATTATCGGAAGGATGTGGAAGCTTTGGAAAGGGTTCAGAGGAGATTTCCTCAGATGTTGCCTATGGAAGGAGGGTCTTACAAGGAAAGGCTGAGGGAACTGAAGCTGTTTTCATTGGAGAGAAGAAGGTTGAGAGGTGCCTTAATCGAGACATATAAGATAATCAGAGGGTTAGATAGGGTGGACAGTGAGACCCTTTTTTTACACATTTGAAGGCTAACACGAGGGGGCATAGCTTTAAATTGAGGGGTGATACATTTAAGACAGATATCAGGTGTAGTTTCTTTATGCAGAGAATCATAGGGGCATGGAACGGTCTGCCTACAACAGTAGTAGACTCACCGACATTAAGGCCATTTAAATGGGCATTGGACATGCATATGGATAATAATGGAATGGTGTAGGTTAGATGGGCATCAAATTAATCTCAAAGGCCGGTGCAACATTGAGACCTGAAAGGCCTGTACTGCACTGTAATGTTCTTGTTCTATGTGCTGTGTTCTAGTAGTGGCTTGATGCTGGAAGTCTACCAATTTTGTAATCAGCAAACTTCTCATTCTGATGAGAAAGTGAAGGCAGGTAATGTCATTAAATTTGTGCAATTGACCAAAAAATACCTGATAGAAATGGTTTCTTATTTTTTAACCTGGCAAGTTTTAATGATCTGGGCCACACTGTCTGAAAATGTGAGCAAGCAGATTCAAAGTAACATTCAAAAGGAATGATATCTATCGTTACAAATGCCAGAAGAATAAAGAGCTACAATGAAGAATCAGGGAGGTGGGTTTACTTGGGAGATCTTCCAAATAACCTGCACAATATGTAATAGAACTGATGAGGGAACAAGCTGTCCTAGATCTGGTCCTGTGTAATGAGACAGGAATAATTAATGATCCCATAGTTCGAGATCCTCTTGGAAGGAGCAATCACAGTATGGTTGCATTTAGAATACAGATGGAAATTGAGAAGGCAAAATTCAATACCAGGATCCTGTGCTTAAACAAAGGAGGCTACAATAGGATGAGGGAAGAGTTGGCTAAAGTAAACTGGAAGCAAGACTTTATTGTGGGACAGTTGACGAATAGTGGAGAACTTCCAAAACAATTTTTCACAATGCTCACCAAAGTATATACCAGTGAAAAGGAAGGACTATGGGAAAATGGGTAATCTGCCATGGGTGTCTAAGGAAGTAAAAGAGGTTATCAAAGTGAAAGAGAAGGCTTACAAAGTGGCCAAGATCAGCCAGACACTAGAAGATTGGGAAAACTTTAAATGTCAACAGAAGGCAACAAATAGCTATAAAGACCATGAGAATAAACTAGCACAGAATATTGAGACAGCAACAGTTTCTATAAATATATAAAACAAACAAGAAAGGCTAAAGTAAGCACTAGTCCTTTTAGAGGATGAGAAGGGGGATTTAGTAACAGAATATGAGGAAATGGCCGAGGCATTGAGCAGGTATCTTGCATTAGTCTTGACATTAGAGAACACAAAGACCATGGCCAGTAATTGAGAAAGAGATGAAGGTGGGTGAGAACCAGGAAACACATCATTATCACAAAAAATGGTAGCATTGAGCTAAGGGTAGACAAGTCTCCTGTCCCAGATGGAATGCATCCCAAGGTACTAAAAGAGATGGTGGGAGAAATAACAAATGCACTTATGGTAATTTTCCAAACTTCACTGGACTCTGAAGTTCCAGCAGATTGGAAAACAGCAAATGCAATGCCACTGTTTGAAAAAAAGGAGGTAGACAAAAGATGGGGAATTATAGATCAGTTAGCTTAACTTCTGTAGTGGGGGAAATGCTCGAGTCGATGATCAACAAAGAAGTAGTTATGCATCTAGATAGAGATTGTCCCATTGGGCAGATGCAGCATGGATTCCTGAAAGGCAGCTCATGCTTAACTAATCTATTAGATTTCTAGGAAGACATTATGAGCAAGTTAGACAATGGGGACCTAGTAGATATGATGTAACTAGATTTCCAAAAGGTATTTCACAAGGTACCTTGTCAAAAGGCTGCTGCATAAGAGAAATATTCAAGGCATTGTGGGCAATGTATTAGCATAGATAGAGGATTGGTTAACTAACAGGAAGCAAAGAGTGGGGTTAAATGAATGTTTTTCTGGTTAGCAGTCAGTCACTAGTGGTATGCCTCAGGGATCAGTTTTAGGACCACAGTTATTCAAATTTACATAGATGATTTGGAGTTGGGGACCATAGGTAATGTGTTAAATTTTGCGGATGACACGAAGATGAGTCACCATCCTGATTTGGAAATATATCACTATTCCTTCACTGTATGTGGGTCAAAATCCTTCATTTCTCTCTCTAAGGGCCTTGTGGGCCAACTTTCAGAAGGAGCGCATCACTGTCTTGTCCAGGACAGCTTGGAATGGCAATAAATGCTGGTCAGCCAGCAACATCTGTGTCCCATGAGTGAATTTTAAACTAATATAAAATGGGAACTGCATAACGTGTAAATGTGTCCAACATAGCCCACATCAGAAGCTATATTAGTGAGCATTGTAGCTGCTTTTATATTGAAAGTTGCTGCCTCCATCATCTTCTAAACGTACAGATCCTGTGCGGTCTGATGGGTTAGAGAAAAGCTATTTTCTGGTCTAACCAGAAGAGTCTCTTGTAGGTAACAAGATGTATGGAACAGCATTCAGCAACTATTTACAGGTTAAAAAGGCATGGTATACATTCTTACAGAGACTGCTAACTGGGCCTGATGTTCATTGGAATGCTTTCAAATTACCAAGTTACTCTACCCACAGCTCCAAACTTTTTTCAATGCACTAAGCGTTGCTTGTGACATGCAATCAGTTTTAACTCTTTCAGACCCGTATATAACATTTCTCTTTCATCCAAACTTGGTTCTCATTATTCATTTGTATACATAATTACAATTATTGCTGCCACATCCCCTTTCCCCCCACATTTTTGACTTTATAAATTCAGTTGATCTGATTGTTGCACCACTCTCCCCAAACGTTTACTCTTTAGACTTGGAAGAAGATAGTTTATTGGATTGAAGGTAGTTGATTCCCTTCCTGATGGTCTAGATCTGTGCTTGTCTTTGATCTGGAAACATTTTAAACTCTTGGATTTATTGTGTGGAGGACATATCGCTACTCCAGCAAAAATGTTTTCCTTTGCAATATCCTGAATTGTTTGGCATTGGTTAAGCCTTTCATATTCATGCCTTCTATAAAATGTTTTTTTAACATGTTGAGCAGTTTGAAATCTCTCCTTTGTCCCCAGCAACTGATTTACCAGGGGAACTCATGTTTTCACTTTCTCCATTTTCTACTTGAAGGTGGGGTCTGTGCTGGGCCCATTGCTGTTTGTTATTGATATCACTTATTTGGATGAGATTGTATAAGGCATGCTAAGTAAATTTTCAGATGACACTAAAATGTCGTGGACAGTGAGAAAGGTTATCATAAATTGCAGCAGAATCTTGATCAGCTGAGGTAGTGGAATGAGAAATGGCAAATGGAGTTTAATGTCGATTGGTCGGATGTTGCATTTTGGAAAGTCAAATCAAAGTAGGAGATTCATAGTGAATGATAGGGACTTAGGGAGTGGAGTGAAATAGAGGGACTTTGGAGTTCAGGTGCATGGTTCTTTGAAAGTGGAGCCACAGGTAGACAGGGCAGTGAAGAAGGCTTTTGGCACACTGGCCTTCATCAGTCATAGCACTGAGTGTCGAAGTTATGAAGTATTGTTGCAGTTGTGCAGAATGTCACTGGGAGTATTGTATTTAATTTTGGTCACCTTGCTATAGGAAGGATCTTAGTAAACTGGAAAGAGTGCAGAAGAAATTTACAAGGATGTTGCCAGAACTCAAGGCTCTGAGTTATAGGGAGATGTTGGACAAGCTGGGACTGTTTTCTTAAGACTGTAGGTAACTTGGGGGCGACAGTATAGAAGTGTATAAGATCATGAGAGGCATGGTTAGGGTTAATGCACTCAGTCTTGTTTCCTCAAGAGTTGGGGAATCGAGAACTACAGGGCATCAGATTAAGACCATAAGACCATAAGACCATAAAACATAGGAGCGGAAGTAAGGCCATTCGGCCCATCGAGTCCACTCTGCCATTCAATCATGGCTGATGGGCATTTCAACTCCACTTACCCACATTCTCCCCGTAGCCCTTAATTCCTTGTGACATCAAGAATTTATCAATCTCTGCCTTGAAGACATTTAGCGTCCCAGCCTCCACTGCACTCTGCGGCAATGAATTCCACAGGCCCACCACTCTCTGGCTGAAGAAATGTCTCCGCATTTCTGTTCTGAATTTACCCCCTCTAATTCTAAGGCTGTGTCCACGGGTCCTAGTCTCCTCGCCTAACGGAAACAATTTCCTAGTGTCCAGCCTATGCGCATGTGCAGATTAAGTTTAGAGGGGAAAGAATAAAAGGGAACCTGAGGAGCAACTATTTTACACAGAGAATGATATACATATGGAATGAGCTGTCAATGGAAATGGTTGACAACATTAACAACATTTAAATGACATTTGGGCGAATACATCGATAGGAAAGGTTCAGAAGGATTTGAGCCAATGCAAATGGGGTTAGAATGGATGGACATCTTGGTCGGCATGGACCAGTTTGGATTGAAGGGCAGCCTACGAGCTGTTGGACTCTATGTCTCTATCCATGACTCAATGTATTCTCATTATTGCTGTTGGGAATTCTTGTTTAGAAGCTAATGAGGCCAGATTTTCTGCATCAACCTGGTTCCTCTGAGGTACCACAATATCTGGTGTCAGTCTTGCATCTATCATTACTATTTGTTCACAAAGGCTTGTTGCAATCTGAGTTACTTCAGTTTGAGATTTGCCAGCTTCAGGTGTTGTCTGGCTTTTCATTATATTTTCTCATAAATCTTGCTGATTCTTGGATACTGAATAGTTTTCAGTGTGAAGAATAATGGAAAGCATTTCAGTCAAACCATTGTAGTCACATGTTCCCATTTCATTGACCAGTATAAAATGTATATTACTTATTATAAAATTCTTGGAACTCCCTTCCTAATAGCAGTGTAGGAGTACCTACACATACAGTCACAGTCATAGAGTTATACAGCACAGAAACAGACCCTTTAGTTCAACTCTTCTGTGCTGGCCAGATACTCTAAACTGACCTAGTCTCGTTTGCCAGCATTTGGCCAACAGCACTTCAAATTCTTTCTATTCATGTCCCTATCCAGATGCCTTTTAAATGTTGCAATTGTAACTGCCTCCACTACCTCCTCTGGCAGCTCATTCCATACACTCTGTGTGAAAAGGTTGCCCCTCAGATTCCTTTAAAACTTTTCCCCATCCTCCTTATATCTATTCCCTCTCGTTTTGGACTCCCCTGTCCTGGGAAAAAGGCCTTGAGTATTCACCCAATCCATGACCCACATAATTTTATATATCTCAAGGACTACAATGGTCCAAGATGGCAGCTCAGTGCCATCTTTTTCAGTGCAGTCGGAGATGGACAGTAAATGCTGGCCTAGTCAGTGATATCCAAATCTGAATGAACAAAAACAAATTCTCTTTCATCCTTCTGTTTCCTATAGCCTCATGCTCTCTATGCATTGTGGTGGCAATGCCAGATCTGTAAGCTGTTTTTTAAAAGTCATACTGTTGAAACTTGGATTACTGCAGTGTTTAAAGTTTTCCTTTGCCTATTGGAAACTTTTCACTTTTACTCAGGCACTTTCTGACACCTTATTGCTCATCAGTTGAACCAGGATTTGGGACCATTCCAATACGTCATCTTATGATGTTGATTGCACCTCTATCCTGGAGTTGCAAATTTTCATATTTGAGCACATCTCTTAACAAGATGGATGCTGAGAGATTGTCTCCTCTTGTAGGAAGTTCTAGAACCAGTTGGCATTACCTGAGAGTAAGGAGTCACCCGTTTAAGACAAAGACGGAGAGATGAATCTGTGGAATTTCTTACTCCAGAGAGCTATCAAGTTGTGTTATTAAGTGTATCCAAAGCTTAGGAAGACTGAATTTTTAATCACTTAGGGGCTCAAAAGTAATGGGGAAAAGGCAGGAAAGTGGCAGTATGGATTATCAGATCAGCCACGAATTCACTGAGTGGTGTAGCAGACATGATGGCTCAAATGGCCTACTTCTTCTCTGGCATCTTATGGTCTAAAGTGCTGTTTAATATCTTTGGAACATTCTACAATGTTATATTTCCACAAGATTTTCTTCTCTAGGTTTGATTAGTTCTTCAAATCTTCATTGCTGATCACCATGTCATAAGTTAAAGTTGAATCAACCTTCAGATCACCACCCCCATTCACCACTACTATCAAGTTTGAAGGTTTTTTGAATAGAACCTCTACAATGTGGAAACAAGCCCTTGAGCCCAACAGGTCCACACCAACCTTCCAAGAGTAACCCATCCAGACCCATTCCCCTACTCTATGATCCTATGCACCTCATCTGCACTGCCCTGGTTGCTGCCACTCTTCTTTGTGTTTGTATAGGATCGTGTGCCACTCTGTGAGACAGTCTGATCATACAAACATAGATACTTGGAGCAGGAATGGGTTCTTCAGCTCTCCCTCTCTTCCATTCACAATGTTCATGGCTCATTCACTATCTCAACAACATATTACCATTTTCTGTCTATCCTTTAATGATGCCTTTAATATTTAAAAATGTATTCATCTCTTTCGCATGTACTCAGTATCCCAGCCTTCACAACCTTCTCTGCTACAGAATTCACAGGTTGACCACTCACAGACAGAAGAAATGTTTCCTCATCTCAATCCTTAATGACTGGCTCCATATTCTGAGACTGTGACCCCTGGGTCTAGACTCCTGAAACATCCTCCCTGCTTCTAGTCTGTCCAATCCTGTTATAATGTGGTACATTACAATTAGATTCCCTGTTGTGATTACAGACTCAGTCAAATCACTCTCTCCTCACAAGACACACCTGCGTCAAGCTAGAAGTCCCTGTTATAGTTGGTAAGATCTAGTTTGTTGCATTTCAGAACTATTTATGAGTTACAGTAAAATACAGGCTGGCAGGTGGACCTGTTATTAGGTATAACTCCTTCAAAATCCTAAGCGGTTGTAACATTCCAGATGGCACCGATGGAACTCAATCAGCATTAACCCTTTCAGACCCATAGACAGCTGTGAGTGCATTAATATGGCTATTAACACCTGCCCCTTTGCCTCCTCCCTACACACCATTCAAGGGCCTAAACTGTCTTTCTAGGTGAGGCAGCAATTCACCTGTACCTCCTCCAATCTTGTGTATTGCATTCGCAACACTCAGTGTGGCCTACTCTACATTGGAAAAACCAAATGCAGACTGGGTGACCACTTTGCAGAACACCTCCAGTCTATATGCAAGCGTGACCCAGGCCTTCCCTAGCTGGTCATTTCAGCACAGTGTCCTGCCTGCATGCCCACTTGTCTGCAATGCTGCAATTCTCCAGTGAATCACAGTGCAAACTGGAGGAGCAACATCTCAGCTTCAAACTAAACAGTTTACAATTTTCTGGGTTCAATATTGAGTTCAACACTATCAAATTGTGAACTCATTCCTTCCCTTTCTTTTAGTTTTGCTTGTTACATTCTCTATTATCCTCTTTCCCCTCCTACCTCCCCCCCCATACCACCCCTCCCAGTGGGAATGTCTGTTCTTTCCAGTTCTCTATCCATATCAATGCATTACCTCCGATAACATGAGCTTTAATTTTCCTTACTAATCTCTTGTGTGGAACCTGGTCAAAGGCCTTCTAAAAGTCCAGATGCATAACATGCACTGATTCATCCTTGTCTACTCTACTGGTCACCTCCTCAAAAAATTCCAGAAGCTTTGTCAAGCTTTCGTGAATCCATGCTGACTTGGACTGATCCTGTCACTGCTTTCCAAATGCTCAGTTATTAAATCCTTAACAATCAATTCCAGCATTTTCCCCACCACCAATGTCAGGCCATCCGGTCTATAATTCCTTATTTTCTCTCTCTCCCCTGTTTTAAAAAGTGGAGTTACATTAGCTACCCTCCAGTCCATTGGAATGCTTCCAGAGTCAATTGAATGCTGGGGCCACTTTCTTAGGCTACTTCCTTCAGTACTCTGGGATGCAGAGCATCCAGCCCTGGTGACCTATTAGGTTTTAATCCCATCAATTTCCCCAATACCGTTTCCTGACTAAACTGTTTCGGAGAAATCAACAGGGAGTGCTGCTGCACATGGCAATGTCCTTTTGACTTCAAGGTTCTGGTCAGATAGCTTCAACTGCAGCATTGCAGGAAACAATAGGAAAGACAACAAAGAGGAGGTGAAGCTGCTCTCAGAGGGAGGAGCAGGAAGGAGAGAACACAGAAACATAAAAAATTGGAAAAGGAGTAGGATATGCAACCCTTTGAACCTATTCTGCTATGCATTATGGTCATGGCCGACTGTCAAACTCAATACCCTGTTCCTATGTTTGCCCTATACTTCTTGATCCCTTTTGCTCTATAAACTATATCTATCTCCTTCTTAAAGCCATTCAATGTTTTGGCCTCAACCACTTTCTGTGGCAGAAAAGGACTCTCAAAATGAAGAAGGCCTCTCAGCAGGACACCTTACTCACCAAGCATCTTCCCAGGATGCTTTTCCTATTCCCACCAAAGCAAGGAACAGTAGGTTTAATGGTTGTGCATTATGAGGGGATCATCACTAATTCTACCACCTCTTTAGAGTAGACCTGTAATCTCAGACCCACGTCACAACTGCACAAGCTATTATTTGCTCACAACTGCACAAGCATTCATTGCTCACAATTTGGTGTCCTCTAGACTGAACAGATGAATGTAGGATGGGCAATCGCTTTGCAGTATACCTATTTTCTGTCTGCAAAAGTTATACTGAGTTTTCAGTTTCCTGCCACTTCAACACACCAGTGTTTTCCCTGGCCAATATTTCTGTCTCAGGCCTGATACAATGCTTCAGTGAAGGTCAGTGCTAGGTGGTAGAACAGCATCTCATCTTCCACTTGGGGACCATGCAGCCTTCAAAACTCAATGTTGTATTCAATCATTTTAGAATCTAAACATCTCCTTCTACCCACCCCACATTCTAGGCCTGTCATTACATATGCTGCCTTCAACACAGTCAACCCACTTACAACTACTTATGGTCCCTATTACCAGCTTTTCTTACTCCCTGACAAACTATTATTCATTTCTTTGTCTGCCTGTCATTCTTTCTCTCCAGTCTCCATCGCCATCAACCTGGCCACTCCTTTTCCCACCCAACTTCTTGTCTTCCGCCCATGCACCATTTTTTCTTACCTACTATCAGTTCGGAAGAGGGATCAATGAATTCAAAACTTTAAATCTGCTTTGTCTCCACAGCCACTGCTAGAGTTTCTCCACGCTCATGTAATTACCCATTCACTTATAGTATATACAGTATTGCATCATCACACCAAACCAAAAGTTGACTCCTAGTTATTCACCAACTGAGTGATTGTCCATTATGCAAAAAATGAGCCCACACACTTGTAGAAGCAGCATATGACATCAGCTGTCTGTCAGCTGCAGGCAGTAGATAAACAAGATAAAAAAGAACATGGGGGGAGAGGTGAAAAGAGGTTTTGCAGATGACACGAAGATTGGCCAGGTGGTTAATAGTTAGGTTGAAGGTGTTATGTTAAGGGGAGACAGAGCCAGATAGGTCAGATGGGTAGATCAGTAGCAGATGAATTTAACCCTTAAAAGTGTGATATGATGCTGTATGGAAGTAGTAAAAAGACAAGGGACACAATAAGTAACAGACTACTGGGAAGCCCAGAGAAACAGAGGGATCTTGGAATGCTGGTCCATAGATCCCTGAAGATGGTAGGACAGATTAATAGGGTGCTTAAGAAGGCTTTTCCCCTCTCACCCCGTTTGATACTCTTTATCAGTTGTGGCATAGATTGTAAGAGTAGAGAGGTTATGCTGGAGTGTACAAAACTAGTGCAGCCTAGGTTGAGGGGTGATATATGATTTTAAGGGGTATAGATTGGAATAAGAAGCAGCTGTCCCCTTAGTTGAAGGGTCAACAGTGAGGAGATATAAGTTTGAAGTGACAGGCAGGTTTACAGAGAATTATTTTCACTCAGATAGTGGTGGGAATCTGGAATGCACTGCCTGGGAAGTTGGAAACCTCACAACCTTTAAAAGGTGTGTGGATAAGCATCCGAAATGTGATAACATTCAATGATGTTGGCCAAGTGCTGGAAGGTGAGTTCAATATCGACTTAGAACCAAAACAGAAATTGCTGGAGAAACTCTGGTCCACAGGATCTATGGTGAGCGAGCAGAGTCAAAGTTTTGAGTCCAGTGACCCTTCTTCAGCATGCCTAGATTTAGAGTCATGATTTGGAGTAGTTTTTTTGTTTGTCTCCATGGACTGAAGGGCCAATATATGTAAGGGAGGAATCCAATAGAGCATGGCTTGGAAAGGAATTTCAATGAAACATAGAAAATAGCAAATGTTTTAGGCCATTAACTCTTTCAAGCCATCTCTGCCATTCAATGTGCTCATGGTTGATTATTCAACTCAATTAGGCAAAAGTGAGGACTGCAGATGCTGGAGTTTAGATCAGAGTGGTGCTGGAAAAGCACAGCAGGCCAGGCAGCATCTGAGGAGCAGGAAAATCGACATTTCAGGCAAAAGCCTTCATCAGGAATAGAGCAATTCAATTGCCCTATTTCTGTTTTCACCCCATACCCTTTGATACCCTTTATCCCTAAGGACAATGCCTAACTCCTTCTTGAAAACTTTCAATGTTTTGGCCTCTACTACTTTCTGTGCCAGAAAACTCAACAGGCTCACCATTCTCTGGGTGAAAAAATGTCTCCTTTATCTCAGCCCTAAATGGCTTACCCTGTATCCTTATATTGTGACTCCTGTTTCAGTCTCCCCAGATCATTGAGAATATCCTTTTTGGTTTACCTTGCTCTGAATTTAAAGCATCTTGCTGTGAAGGCCAAGATATTGCTTTTTTCGCTGCCTGCTCCACTTGCATGCTTACATTTAAGGACACCTCGGTCCCATTGCATCCCTCTTTTCCCAATTTGTTGCCATTCAGATAATAATCGGCCTTGCTGTTTTTGTTGTCAAAGTGGTTAACTCCATATTATCCACATTATATTTCAGTTGTCCATTTACTCAACTTGTCCAACCCTGAAGCATCTCTGCATCTTCCTCACAATTCACCCTCCCTTTGTGTCATCTTCAAACTTGGAGATATTACATTTTGTTCTGACATCTAAATCAATAATAATTATTATGGATAGCTGGGATTCAAGCACTGATTCCTACAAAACCCCACTCAGAGGATGACCCATTATTTATTATTGTTTGTTTCCTGCATACCAGTCAATTTGCTATCTATCTGAGTAGAAAATGTGTTGCTGGAAAAGCGCAGCAGATCAGGCAGCATCCAGGAAACAGGAGAATCGACGTTTCAGGCATAAGCCCTTCTTCAGGATTCCTGAAGAAGGGCTTATGCCCGAAACGTCGATTCTCCTGTTCCCTGGATGCTGCCTGACCTGCTGCGCTTTTCCAGCAACACATTTCCAGCTCTGATCTCCAGCATCTGCAGACCTCACTTTCTCCTATCTATCTAAGTATACTAACCCCACTCTCATGTACTTTACTTTTACATGTTAATGCCTTATGTGGGACCTTATTGAACTCTTTCCGAAAGTCCAAATAAAGCACATCTACCAGTTCCCCCTCATCAACTCTACTAGCCTAACCCTTCAAAAATTCCAGTAGTTTTACCAAGCATGATTCCCCACTCATAAAACCATGCTGACTCTGCCTAATACTGTCACTGATTTCCAATGCTCTGCTAATTTAAGTATTTTATAATGGACTCGAGCATTTTCCCTACTACTGATGTCAGGCTAACTGGTCTAGAATTCCTTGTTTCCTCTCAACCTCATTTTTTTTGAGTAGCAGGGTTACTTTATCTCCTTCCAATCCATAGGAACTGTTCAAACCTGCATAGAATCTTGAAAGATGACACCAATGCATCCGTTATTTCTAGTCCCTAAGTTCTTCTGGGATGTAGATTATTAGGCTTGAAGATGTTAGGCTTTAATCCCTTCAGTTTCATCAATGCCATTTCCCTATGAATACAGTTCCTTTCTCTTATTAGACCAGGTATTTCCTAACATTTTTGAGATGTTATTTATGTCCTGCTTTGTACTTAATTGGTCTGCCAACACTTTGTTCCCCATTATAACATCCCCAGTTTCCGATTTTAAGGGCCTACATTTGTCTTCACTAATCCTTTCTTCCTTTACATCTCTACTGAAAGTTTTACAATCAGTTTTTATGTTCCCTGCAGGTTACCTCTCGTTCTTTTCCCTTTTAATCAATACCTTTACCCCCCTTTGATGAAATCTATACTACCCCCAAACCTCAGGTCTGCTGCTCTTTTTGGCCAGTTTGGATTAATTTCCCTTGAAAGCCATGTCCAGGCTACCTTTTCCATTTTATTTTTGTGCCGGACAGAAATGAACAATTATTGCAATTCCACCATGCACTCTTTAAATATTGGCTATTATCTCTTTATTTTCATCTTTATTAATTCATGGGATGAGTGCATCACTAACTTGCCAATCACTAATTGACCAGAGGACATTTAAGAGTCAACCACATTGCTGTGGGTCTGGAGTCACATGTAGGCCAGACCAGGTAAGGATGACAGTTTCCTTCCCTAAAGGGCATAGTGAAGCAGGTGAGTTTTTCCAACAATCGACAATGAATTTATAGATATCATTAAACTCTTAATTCCTGAGTTCTAATTACCTGGGTCTCTGGATTAACAGACCAGTGATAGTATCACTAGCTGTCGTCTCCACAAGGCTATCCACTGTTATGCTTTCCAGTAATACTTCTCAATTTATCTTAGCAATGACATTAACCTATAATTCTCGCTCAATGATCTTATTACTATGCCTCTAGATCAATGGACTAAAGTGCCTCTTCTGTACTGTATGACTCTGCATTTCTATGGCAACATATATTTTTGCATATATTGTGTAACCTGAAGCTATAGAGAGTGACATTAGAGGTTCCAATTTCTTTTATTTGCACAACCGACCAGGAATCTACCTACCTGTTGGAAAGATTTGTAATTTAATACTCAACTTAACTGGCTGCATTGTAAACTCACCTTCCTTGACCATCAGTTTCTGGAATGAGACCTGAGCTCAGAACGTATGGTTGACGATACCATTGTTGTAAGTCGGATCTCAAACAATGATGAGACAGAATACTGAAAAGAGTTAGGTGCTTAGCAGCATGGTATAAAGACAACAATCTCTCCCACAACTTCAGCAAAATGAAAGAGTTGGTCATTGACTTCAGGGAGCAGAGTAGAGGGCAAACCCCTATCTGCATCAATGGCACTGAAGAAAGATGGTTGACAGCACCAACTTTCTTGGAACGATGATCACCAACAATCTGTCCTGGTCCACCCACGTTGCCCCAAGAATCAAGAAAGCACAACACTGATGTTTCTTCTGAAGAAGGCTAAGGAAATTCATCATGTCCACAAGGTATTGCACCAGTTTTCATAGGTGCACCAAAGAAATCATCTTATCTAGTTGCATCACTGCTTGGTAAGATAACTGCTCTTCCCAAGACCATAAGAAACTACAGAGAGTTATGAACATAACCCAATTCATTGTGCAAGCCAGCTTCCTGCCATTGATTCCGTCTCTCTCCCCACTGCTTTAGGAAATCAACCATCACAATCAAAGATCCCTCCCACCCCAGTTATACTTTCTTCCACCCTCTTCCACTGAGCAGAAGATATGAAAGCTTGAATATTCGTACAATATATGTAGATTCAACAACACCTTCCCCTCTGTTATCAGACTTTCAAATGGACCTCTCAAATGTTAATTCTGACCTCTCTCTCTCTCTCTCTCTGCACTTTCTCTGTGGCTATAACATTGTATCCTGCAGTCTGTTCTGCTACCCTAATGTACTTAATTCGATATGATCGGTCTGTATAGACACAAAACAACATTGGAGAAAAGAAGGTTTAGGGGTGACTTGATAGAGGTGTATAAGATGATTAGGGGTATAGATAGGGTCAACAGTGAGAATCTTTTTCCACGTATGGAGTCAGCTATTACAAGAGGGCATAGCTTTAAATTAAGGGGGGGTAGGTATAGGACAGATGTTAGGGGTAGGTTCTTTACTCAGCGAGTCGTGAGTTCATGGAATGCCCTGCCAGTAGCAGTGGTGGACTCTCCCTCATTATGGGCATTTAAGCGAGCATTGGATAGGCATATGGATGATAGTGGGCTAGTGTAGGTTAGGTGGGCTTGGATCGGCGCAACATCGAGGGCCGAAGGGCCTGTACTGCGCTGTATTCTTCTATGTTCTATGTTCTATAACACTTTTCATTGTATCTCGCTGTATGTGACATCAATAACTCAATCAATCTATGATTAAGATCATGGATGACCTGACTGTAATCCAAAATCTACATTATTTGATAAAAGTTTGCCACCATCGTTCAGGAAAATGCATTCAGGAAAGTTTCCTCATGCAATATATAGAGGACCCTACTCAGGAAGAGGCAAAACTCAACTTACTCTTTGGAAGTAGGGCAGGACATGTGACTGAGGTGACCGTGGTGAAGCACTTTGGCACCAGGGACCATAGTTCTATTAATTTTAAAATAGTTATGGAGAGGGACAAAATTGGTCCATAGGTTCAAGTTCTAAATTGGAACATGGCAAATTTTGATGGTATTAGATAGGAACTTGCAGGGGTTGATTAGAATAATTTGTTTGAAGGCAAAGGGACCTCGATGAGTGGGAGGTATTTGTAAGTGAGATAGCTAGAGTTCAAGGTCTATATGTTCATGTGAGAGTGAAGGGCAAGATTGACAGGAATAGGGAACCCTGGATGACAAGTGATATCAAGGCTTTGGCTATACAAAAGAAGAAAGTATGGTTCAGGTATGGGCAACTGAGGTCAAGGGATTCCCTGGAGGGATAGAGGGCATATGAGAGTTTACTGAAGAAGAAAATCAGGAGGGAGAAAATGGGGTATAAGGTAGCCTTGGCTGAGAAGATTAGGGTAATTCCAAAGAGGTTCTTTAAGTATATTAAAGGAAAATGAATAACCAGAGAAAAATTAGAACCTCTGAAGGACCAAAGTGGACATGTATGTGTAGAACCATAGGAGATGGGTGAGGTCCTCAATGAATATTTCTCCTTTGTGTTTACTGTGGAGAAAGACATTAAGACTTTGGAACTTGGGGAAGCTAGTGGTCATATCTTAGGGACAATCCATATCACAGTAGAGGAGATGTTGGATGTAGTAGAATGTATGAAGGTGGATAAATCTCCTGGTCCTGACCATATATATTCAAGAACACTGCAAGATGCTAGGGGGCTGTGGCTGATATTTTTGTATCATTATTAGTCACAGGTGAGTCCCGGAAGGCTGGAGGGTAGCAAATGTTGTGCCCTTATGCAAGGAGGGCTGCAAAGAAAAATGTGGGAACTGTAGACCAGTCAGCCTAACATCTGCATGTATATCTTATCTATTCTGAGAGATAAGATATACATGCATTTGGAAAAACAGGGTTTGATTAGGAATAGCCAGCATGGCTTTGTGCGTTGGAGATCATACCTCACAAATTTGTTAGAGTTCTTTGATGAAGTGACCAGGAAGGTTGATAAGGGCAGGGCAATAGACAGAGGCTATGTGGACTTCAGTAAGGACTTTGATAAGGTTCCACATAGATAGAACATAGAACATACAACATTAGAGCACAGAACAGGCCCTTCAGCCCACGATGTTGTGCCAACCACTGATCCTCATGTATGCACCCTCAAATTTCTGTGACCATATGCATGTCCAGGAGTCTCTTAAA
>NC_057728.1:68852163-68858332 GCF_004010195.1 Chiloscyllium plagiosum | reverse complement strand
TAAACCTCCTCTGAACCTTCTCCAAAGCATCCACATCTTTCCTATAATAGGGCAACCAGAACTGGACGCAGTATTCCAAGTGTGGTCTAACCAAAGTTTTATAGAGCTGCAACAAGATCTCACGACTCTTAAACTCAATCCCCCTGTTAATGAAAGCCAAAACACCATATGCTTTCTTAACAACCCTATCCACTTGGGTGGCCATTTTAAGGGATATATGTACCTGCACACCAAGATCCCTTTGTTCCTCCACACGGCCAAGAATCCTATCCTTAATCCTGTACTCAGCTTTCAAATTCGACCTTCCAAAATGAAAGGCTGTTAGGCTGTTCTGGAAGGTTGATCACATGGAATCCAGGGAGACCTGGTAAATTGGATACACAAGTGGCTTGATGGTAGGAAGCAGAGGGTAATAGTGGAAGATCACTTGTCCGTCTGGAGGCCCTTGACTAATGAAGTTACTCAGAGGTTGATGCTAGGCTCATTATTGTTTGTTATCTATATCACAGATTTGGATGAGAATATCCAAGACATGATTCATAAGTTTGCGGCTGACACTAAATAGACGGTATCGTGAAGTTAGCAAGTTATCAGAAATTGCAGCACAACCTTGATCAGCTGGGGAAGGCAGCTAAGAAATGGCAAATGGAGTTTAATATAGATAAGTGTGAGGTGTTGTATTTTGCAAAGGCAAATCAAGGTAGGAGTGAAAGGGCCTTAAGGAGTGAATGATAGGGCCTCAGTGGGACACAGCGATCTTGGAGTTCAGGTGAATGGTTCGCTGAAAGTGGAATCATAGGTCGACAGGGCAGTGCAGAAGGCTTTTGGCCCACTGGTCTTCATTAGTCAGGGCATTGAGTATAGGAGTTGGCAAGTTATCTTGCAGTTGTACAGGATGTTGGCAAGACCACAGTTGGAATATTATGTTTAGTTTTGGTCACCTTTCTGTAGAAAGAATGTTATTACAATGGAAAGAGTGCAGAAGAAATTTACAAGAATGTTGCCAGGACTCAAGGGTCCGAGTTATAGAAGAGGTTGGACAAGGCTCAGACTTTTTTCTTTACAGCATAGGAGACTGAGGGGGGATCTTATAGAAGTGATCATGAGAGTCATGGATAGGGTGAATGCACTCAGTCTTTTCCCAGGATTGGGGAATCGAGGACTAGAGAGCATCAGATTAAGGTGAGAGGGGACAGAATAAATGGGGACCTGAGTGCTTTTACAAAGAGATGTGCATATGGAAAGAGCTGCCAGTGGAAGTTGAGGTGGGTACATTAACAACATTGAAAAGGCATTTGTCAATATGTGGATAGAAAAGGTTTAGAAGGATATAGGTCAAATGCAGGGAAATGGGGCTTACCATGGATGGATATTTTGGTCAGCATGGAGCTATTTAAGCTGAAGGGTCTGTCTCCATGCTATTGACGTTATGACTCTATGATTCAATGACACCATCTTCTGATGACATTTGCCCTGAAAAGACAAATCTGTCTACTTGTTTGTGTGACAATACACACTTCAATCTTCACTCTAGTTTCTTCTAATGCATTCCTTCTAACTCCATTTGTTTGTGTTCTCAATATTCTTACCATATCCAAACTCAACTTCTAAACTATACTTGACCTATGATATTACAAAGGGCCTTTTCTGATTCCACAAGTAGAATTGTGTGTTCAGCATACTACACATTTGTTATATTTGTGCCTGCAATTTTTACCACGAGAAGTACATCTCATCATTTTTGCTATTTGCTCTGTATAAATATTGAGTACACAGCCTTATTATATTCCTCTCTTCAATTCATACATATCTGAAATTCCATCTTCTTGCCTGATTCTCCAAATATAGGCTCTGGATAAATTACTGCCTTTATTGTCACTATCACATTTCAGCAACATGTTTGTTAACTTTATCATTTTTTTCACAATCTATGATGCATATTTAAATGATCTTGTTTACTTTAAATGATTTACTTGATATTATTCCAAGATAAGTCAGATCCCAGAATGAAATCTGATCTGGTAGGCTTTTTAAAATTTAATTCATATGGATGACAGCATTGCTGGCTAGACCAGCATTTCTTAGCCAGAAGGCAGCTAAGAGTCAACCACGTTGTTGTAGATCGAGAGTCACATGTAGGCCAGACAAGGTAAGGATGACATTTCCTTCCTGAAAGGACATTAGTGAAGCAAATGTGTTTTTGCAACAATTGATAATACATTCATGGTCATCATTAGACTCTTTTCCAGAATTTTATTAAACTCAAATTCCACCATCTGCCATGGTAAGATTTGATCCTCAGTCCCCAGAACATTACTTAGGTCTCTGGGTTAATAGTCAAAATGTGCAGGGCTGGAAAAGCACAGCTGGTCAGGCAGCATCCGAGGAGCAGGAGAATCAATTTTTCGAGGATAAGCTCTTCATCAGGATACACCCACTATCTGTATTTTGGTCACTCAGCAACTGACAGAAAGATATGAAGCAATTGTATCTCGAATGCTCATGTGTTTTATCATGAAGATCCTGATGAATAGATTATTATAGGTCAATATTGAATAGTGGTAATATATATATATGACCATGGTGCAGAGGACATCTATCATAGATGTGTTAAATTTACAAACAGTTACTCAATAATACTGGTAACTTTGGTGACATATATTCCAGGGGGATGAATGGATGGATGCGATAATTGTGATGGTGACGATAAGGTGCCTAATTAGTTTGAATATGATTAAATGCTTAAGATTATGGCTAAGAAGTGAAGTCCATAAACTGGCCAAGTGTGGTGGAAGAGTGGAGAATAAGAAAGTTTAGCACAAGTACTGTGTAAGTCCAGAAGTGACTCTTCAGAAAATTATCCTGCACTGGAGAATGTGAGACAGGGATATCTCACAGTAGTAGTTCCAAAAGACATAAAGTACAAGCAGGAACCAAAACCTAAATAGATCAAACAATAAAATATGGGCCACAGAACAGACATGGGATGGAACCTGAAAGAGATGGCATCATGACAGTAAGATTTGATGCCTGCTGATAATCTTGAATATAATCTAATAAGGGAGACAAAAGATTAAATATTTGGAGACAATTTGGGTTTTATTGAAAACCAGCTTTGTTACATAGATAGATTTGTACCAATATATTTGTGACTTGTAAGGTGTAAGCAAGGCTATTTGGTATGGGTTTTTAAAGAACAACTAGGTGATATTGAGATACAGATGGTAGTCTCCCACAGCTGGAAGACTAGTCTTAAAAATCCTCTTTTTAAAGAATCCCTACAGCGTGTGAACAGGCCATTTGGCCCAACATGTCCACACCGATCCTCTGAAGAGCAATCCGCCCACACTTTACCTTTAATCCTATATTTACCCATGACTCATCCACCTAACCTACACATCCCTGAATGTTATGGGCAATTTGACATGACCAATTCACCTAAACTGCACATCTTTGGATTGAGGGAGGATACCAGAGCAACCGAAGGAAACCCACGCAGACACAGGGAGAATGTGCAAACTCCACACAGACAGTCACCTGAGGTTCATGGATATACAGACTTAGAATGAAAAACCAGGTATCTTAGAATTATATTAACTATCCCACACAGAAACAGACCATTCAGTCTAAGTTATTCCACGAGACCAGAGGATCATAAGAAATATATTCCTGTGTCTCTCGAGCCTTCTTCAACATTCAATGGGATCATGCTGAATCCAACATTCCTGTGCTTTCTGTGTAACCTATGATTCCCTTTCTGATCAAGAATCTATCTCAGCCTTAAATATGCAGGACTCTTCCACCACAGCGGTCTGTGGCAAAGAGTTCCAAAGATGCACAACCTTCTGAGAAAAGACATTTCTCCTCATCACAATCTTAAATTGATATCCTTTATTATGAGACTATGCCCTCTAGTCCTGAATTTCCTATCAGGTCCCTTAAGAATCCAATATATTTCAATTACAACACTTCCCATTCATCTAAACTCCAATGAATAGAGTCCCAATCTGGAATTAGATTAGATTTCTTACGCATAAGACAATCCCTGTATATCAGGGATCATCCCAGTGAACTTCCTCTGAACTGCCTGCACTGAAATAATATGTTTTCTTAAATAAGGGGACCAAAACTGCTTATAGTACTCCAGGTTTGGTCTCACCAGCAACTTGTACAGTTGCATCAAGATTTCCCTGCTCTTATGTTCCAACACTCTCAACTTAAGAGTCAGATTCAAGTAGCCTTCCTGATTATCCACTGCACCTATGTGCTTATTTCTGCATTTCATGGACAAATACGTCCAGGTTCTTTTGTATTGAAGCTTTCTACAGTTTTTCTCTGTTCTTTCGTTCTCCCTTCCAAAATGAATAATTTCCCAATTTTCTACATTATTCCACTTATACTCCATTTGCCAACATGTTGACCACTTGCAAAACCCATAGATTCATAGAGTCATAGAGATGTACAGCATGGAAACAGATGCTTCGGTCCAACCTGTCTATGCCGACCAGATATCCCAACCCAATCTAGTCCCACCAGCCAGCACCTGGCCCATATCCCTCCAAACCCTTCCTATTCATATACACATCCAAATGCCTCTTAAATGTTGCAATTGTACCAGCCTCTACCACATCCTCTGGCAGCTCATTCCATACACGTACCACCTTCTGTTGCCCCTGAGGCCTCTTTTATATCTTTCCCCTCTCACCCTAAACCTATTCCCTCTAGTTCTGAACTCCCTGATCCCAGGGAAAATACTTTGTCTATTTATCCTATCCATGCCCCTCATAATTTTGTAAAACCTCTATAAGGTCACCCCCCAGCCTCCGACGCTCCAGGGAAAACAGCCCCAGCCTGTTCAGCCTCTCCCTGTAGCTCAGAGTCTCCAACCCTGGCAACATCCTTGTAAATCTTTTCTGAACCCTTTCAAGTTTCACAACATCTTTCCGATAGGAAGGAGACCAGAATTGCACGCAATATTCCAACAGTGGCCTAACCAATGTCCTGTACAGCCGCAACATGACCTCCCAACTCCTGTACTCAATACTCTGACCAATAAAGGAAAGCATACCAAACGCCTTCTTCACTATCCTATCTACCTGTGACTCCACTTTCAAGGCCCTATGAACCTGCATTCCAAGGTCTCTTTGTTCAGCAACACTCCCTAGGATCTTACCATTAAGTGTATAAGTCCTGCTAAGATTGCTCTCCCAAAATGCAGCACCTCGCATTTATCTGAATTAAACTCCATCTGCCACTTCTCCGCCCATTGATCCAGATCCTGTTGTAATCTGAGGTAACCCTCATCGCTGTCCAATACACCTCCAATTTTGGTGTCATCTGCAAACTTAGTAACTGTACCTCTTATGCTCGCATCCAAATCATTTGTGTAAATGACAAAAAGTAGAGGGCCCAGCACCGATCCTTGTGGCACTCCACTGGTCACAGGCCTCCAGTCTGAAAAACAACCCTCCACCACCACCCTCTGTCTTCTACCTTTGAGTCAGTTCTGTATCCAAATGGCTAGTTCTCCCTGTATTCCATGAGATCTAAACTTGCTAATCAATCTCTTATGGGGAACCTTGTCGAACGCCCTACTGAAGTCCATATAGATCACATCTACTGCTCTGCGCTTAATCAATCTTCTTTGTTACTTCTTCAAAAAACTCAATCAAGTTTGTGAGACATGATTTCCCATGCACAAAGCCATGTTGACTATCCCGAATCAGTCCTTGCCTTCTGGATATACTTTCTCTGGATTCTTGTTATCGCATTTCTGAAGGCTTCCCATTTTCCAGCCATCCCTTTACCTGCGAATGTCTGCCTCCAATCAGCTTTCGAAAGTTCTTGCCTAATACCGTCAAAATTCACCTTTCTCCAATTTAGGACTTCAACTTTTAGATCTGATCTATCCTTTTCCATCACTATTTTAAATTCCATCACTATTTTAAAACAAATAGAATTATGGTCGCTGGCCCCAAAGTGCTCCCCCATTGACATCTCAGTCACCTGCCCTGCTTTATTTCCCAAGAGTAGGTCAAGTTTTGCACTTTCTCTAGTAGGTACATCCACATACTGAATCAGAAAATTGTCTTGTACACACTTAAGAAATTCTTCTCCATCTAAGCCTTTAACACTATGGCAGTCCCAGTAAATGTTGAGAAAGTTGAAA
>NC_057728.1:68839869-68851897 GCF_004010195.1 Chiloscyllium plagiosum | reverse complement strand
TTCCCTCCACAGTCCAAAGATGTGCTGGTCAGGTGAATTGGCCATGCTAAATTGCCCGTAGTGTTAGGTAAGGGGTAAATATAGGGGTATGGGTGGGTTGCGCTTCGGCGGGTCGGTGTGGACTTGTTGGGCCGAAGGGCCTGTTTCCACGCTGTAATGTAATCTAATCTAATCCATGTTCCTAACCATGCCCTGAGTTCATCTGCCTTCCCTGTTAGGCCCCTTGCATTGAAAGAAATGCAGTTTAATTTATTAGTCCTACCTTGTCCCTGCCTGCCCTGACTGCTTGACTCACTTCTGTTCTCAGCTGTACTAGTCTCAGATCAGTATCCCTCTGTAAATTATTTGCATACTTCTTACAACTTGCCTTTCCACTTATTTTTGTGTGATCTGCTAATAAGGCCACAGTACTTTTGTTTCCTTCCTCCAAGTCATTAATATATATTGTAAAGAATTGCAGATCCAGTACTGATCCCTGTGGAACCCCACTGGTTACAGGTCACCAACTTGAAGAAAAAAAACTCTTATCCCCATTCACTGTTACCTTCCCATTAGCCGTTTATCTATCCACTCCTGTATGCTACCTCTAACACTGTGGGCTTTTATCTTATGAAATATCTGCTAAATGCCTTTGAGAAGTCCAAATACTGGTCCCCCTCTATCCATTTCTTCAAGAATCTCTAATAATTTAGTAGGACACAATTTCCCTTTTATGAAACCATGTTGACTCTGCTTGAGTTTAGAGTTTGTTTAGAGTTGGAAATTTAAAACAGAATTAAAATTACTTTTTTTTAAAGAAATGTATGTCTCTGTCTCTCTCCTCCTTAATAACTTCCTTTTCTTGCTTTCCTGGCATGAATTAAATCCAACTAGCATTATCCTGATTTAGATTCTGCAGGGAAACATTTAGCGAGACAAAGTTTTTAAAAAATTGAAATCTCCAGTATGGCAGAAACCCAACTGACCTTTAATCCTCAGCAATGCGTGGGAAATTCCAATGCAGAAGCCTGATTGGCAATGTGAAACATTAAGTGCTCACTATTTATATTAAGTACTCAATCATTGCTTCATCTAGGAATTATGCATTTCTCAGTGTATACATGAGTGTCTTAGCCATGTGGAACTCAACAGGAAATCTGCAGTGAGAGAGCAATGGAATGTGAGGGACTGATCATGTAGCACCAACAAACAAATTAAATTAAAGGTCACATTGCCAGTAGCTGTTAGTCACAACAGCCCTTATTATCTTTGTTTCTGACTCAATCCATGCATCTGCAGGTGATAATCACAGAGTGCCCCTAACCTGTCGCAGGCATATCTCACTTTGACTAGTGCCATATTTGCCAGGTTTAACAATTTCTTCCCTGACTGGTTTCCCACATATCCAAGGACAGATGAGGCAATCAACCAAGAAAGCTGTCACTAAATCAATGTTCATTTGCAACATAAAAAAATCAGTATGCACATTTGCTCAAGATTTTCAGGCATAGTTTCAGTCACTGTCAATCAAGCCTCCCTGACATCTTCAGAACTTGCCACTAAGTTAGTGAAGGGATCCTTAAAGTCATTGGGGGAAAAGCCAAGGACACACTTGAAGAGTTCAGAAAACAATGCCCAGGAAAGATGCAATAGAAACATCACAGCAAACAGGACTTTCAAAAAGTTAGCAATTGAGATGCTGAAGAGGCACTCTAGGTGCTTTGTAATATTTAGTGGCGCCCCTTAGTATGTGTTAGCAGATCCAAAAATGATAGTCATCAACTGGGAATCCAAAGTGTGGAAGGTGTTGGGCACTGTGCCTCTTCAGTAGAGCAAACATGTTATGTGGTGAAGGACCAACAGCTATGATAAGTACTATTCACTTAGATGCAAACAGGAGACGCACATTTGGTCCACCCTATAGAAAGTACACAAGCATTACTTTGACAAAAATGGCATTCTTCACAAGGCAGAAGGTCACTTGGCAGGCGGCATACTTTAGGTTAGATTAGATTACTTACAGTGTGGAAACAGGCCCTTCGGCTCCAACAAGCCCACCCAGACCCATTCCCCTACATTTACCCCTTCACCTAACACCACGGGCAATTTAGCATGATCAATTCACCTAACCTGCACATTTTTGGACTGTGGGAGGAAACCAGAGCACCTGAAGGAAACCCACGCAGACACAGGGAGAATGTGCAAACTCCACACAGTCAGTCGCCTGAGGTCTCTGGCGCGTGAGGCAGCAGTGCTAACCACTGTGCCACCATGCCACCCACAATGGACACTATGAAAAAATATTTTGAACTAATTTTATCGGATGGAAATATTGTGTAGAAAATTAAAATGTAGCATTATATTGTATTCTGTTGGGCAATTATAATTCATTATTTTATCTTTTTCAACAACATTTACATATTATACCTTGCAGCAGAGGTAAAGGAAAGACAATACTGATTTTAGCAAAGCTTTTGACAAGGTACCACATGGGAAACAAAAACAGAAATTGCTGGAAAAACTTGGCAGGTGTGGCAACATCAGATAAAGTGACCCTTTCTCAGAACATTCAGGTTATGAAGACTCACTCCACTCAAAAGGTTAACTCCAATTTCTCTTCACAGATGATGCCAGACCTGCTGAGCTTAACAGCAACTTCTGTTATTGTTTCTGATTTACAGCATCTGCGGTTCCTTTGGTTGTTAACTCATGGGAGATTGATTGAGAAGGTTAAAGCACGTGGCGTTCTGGAAAATTGGCAAATTGATCAGAAACTGGCTTAGTCATAGGACACGAAGGGTAGCAGCAGAAGACTATTTAAATGATTGGAGGCTAGTGTCCAGTGGTGTATCACAAGGTTCAGTACTGGGACTCTTATTGTTTATTATACAGGACATATAGAACAGGGGTAAAAGGAGTCATGAAACAGCTTTAGTTAGCAGAATTAACGAAAATCCTAAAGCATTTTATTCCTATATAAGAAGCAAGCGGAAAACTAGAGAAAGGATTGGTCCACTAAAAGATAATGAAGGAAGGCTGTGTGCTGAACCTGAGAGAATGGGTGAGATTCTGAATGATTACGTTGCATCAGTGTTCACTGAGGAGAGGAACAAGATTAATCTTGAGATTAGAGATAGAAGTTTGATTAGTCTGGATCACGTTGGCATTAGTAGGGAGGCTGTGTTGGGTATGCTAGAGGTTTTAAGGTGGACAAATCTCCAGGACCGGATGGGATCTATCCCAGGTTGTTGAGGGAGGTGAGAGAGGAAATTTCTGACAGATATCTTTGTGCATCCTTAAATACAGGTGAGGTGCCGGAGGACTGGAAGGTTGCTTATGTTGTCCCCCTGTACAAGAAGGGTAGTAGGGATATTCCAGGTAACTACAGACCAGTGAGCCTGACGTCGGTGGTGGGGGAAGTTCCCGGAGAGGGTACTGAGAAATAGGATCTATTTATATTTGGAAAGGAATGAGCTTATCGGTGATGGGTAACATGGTTTTGTGCGGGGGAGCTCGTGCCTTACCAACTTAATAGAGTTCTTCGAGGAAGTGACCAAGTCATTAGATGAAGGAAGGGCTGTTGATGCCATACATGGACTTTAGTAAGGCATTTGATAAGGTTCCCCATTGTAGACTAATGGAGAAAGTGCAGGGTGTTCTCGCTTGGTGGATAAAGAACTGGTTGAGCAACAGGGGACAATAGTTGAAGGGAGTTTCTTGAAATGGAGAAAGGTGACCAGTGGTGTTCCACAGGGGTCAGTGTTGGGGCCACTGTTGTTTGTAATATACATAAAAGATCTGGAGGAGGGCATTGATGGTATGATCAGCAAGTTTGCAGATGACACAAAGATTTGTGGAGTGGCAGAAAGCATAAGGGACTGTCAGAGAATGCAGGAGGATATAGATAGACTGGAGAGTTGGGCGGAAAAGTGGCAGATGGCTTTCAATCCAGACAAATGTGAAGTGATGCATTTAGGCAAGTCTAATTCTAGAGAGAATTATACAATGAATGGAAGAGCCTTGGGAAAAGTTCATGGGCAGAGAGATTTGGGAGTGCAGGTCCATTGTACCCTGAAGGTTGCTGCACAGGTGGATAGAGGGGTCAAGAAGGCATATGGTATGCTTGCCTTCATCGGACGGGGTATTGAGTCTAAGAGCTGGCAAGTCATGTTAAAATTGTAAAAGACATTGGTTCGGCCTCATTTAGAATACTGTGTACAGTTCTGGTCACCACATTACCCAAAAGGATGTGGACGCTTTGGAGAAGGTGCAGAGAAGGTTTATGAGAATGTTGCCTGGTGTGGAAGGTGCTAGCTATGAAGAGAGGTTGAGTAGATTAAGTTCATTTTCACTAGAAAAAAGGAGATTGAGGGGGGAACCTGATTGAGGTTTACAAAATCATGAAGGGTATAGACAGGTGGATAAAGATAAGCTTTTTCCCAGGGTGAAGGATTCAACGACAAGAGGTCATGCTTTCAAAGTGAGAGATGGAAAGTTTAAGGGGGATACACGCGGTAAGTACTTCACACAGAGGGTGGTGGGCATTTAGAACATGTTGCAAGCAGAGGTGGTAGAGGCAGGCATGGTAGATTCATTTAAAATGCGTCTGGGCAGATGCATGAGTAGGTGGGGAGAAGAGGGACACAGATGCTTAGGAATTGACTGACAGGTTTAGACAGTACATTTGGATCGGCTCAGGCTTGGAGGGCCAAAAGGCTTGTTCCTGGACTGTAAATTTTCTTTGTTCTTTGTTCATATTACATTATTATATAGAACATAGAACATTACAGTGCAGTACAGGCCTTTCGGGCCTCGATGTTGTGCTGACCTGTGAAACCAATCCAAAGCCCATCTATTCCATTTTCATCCACATGTCTATCCAATGACCATTTAAATGTCTTTAAAGTTCCCAAGTCGACTACTGTTGCAGGCAGTGCATTCCACACCCCTACTACTCTTTGAGTCAAGAAACTACCTCTGACATCTGTCCTATAACTATCACCCCTCAGTTTAAAGCTATGTCCCCTCGTGCGAGCCATCACCATCTTAGGAAAAAGGCTCTCACTGTCCATCCTATCCAGCCTACTGATTATCTTATATGTCTTAATTAAGTCACCTCTCAATTTTCATCTCTCTCATGAAAACAGCCTCAAATCCCTCAGCCTTTCCTCATAAACCTTTCCAGGTAACATCCCAGGAAATCTTCTCTGAACTCTTTTCAAAGCTTCCACATCCTTCCGATAACGTGGTGCCCAGAACTGTATGCAATTCTCGAAGTGTGGCCTCACCAGAGTTTTGTCCAGCTGCAGCATGACCTCATGGTTCCGAAACTCAATCCCTCTACTAATAAAAGCTAACATACTGTATGCCTTCTTAACAGCTCTATCAACCTGGGTGGCAACTTTCAGGGATCTATGTACATGGACACTAAGATATCACTGCTCATCTACAATACCAAGAATCTTACCATTAGCCCAGTACTCTTTATTCCTGTTACTCCTTCCAAAGTGAATCATCTCACACTTTTCGTCATTAAACTCCATTTGTCACCTCTCAGCACAGCTTTGCAGCTTATCCACATCCCTCAGTAACCTACAATATTCTTTGGCACTATCCACAACTCTACTGACCTTAGTGTCAACCACAAATTTACTAACCCATCCTTCTTCGCCCTTATCCAAGTCACTTATAAAAATGACAAACAGCAGTGGACCCAAAACAGATCCTTGCAGTACACCACTTCAGGATGAACATTTCCCATCAACCACCACTCTCTGTCTTCTTTCATTTAACCAATTCCTGATCCAAACCACCAAATCACCTTCAATCACATGCCTCCGTATTTTGTGCAATAGCCTACCATGGGGAACCTGATCAAGTGCTTTACTGCAATCCATATACACCACACCATCTGCTTTACCCTCATCCACCTTCTCAAACAACTTAATAAGGTTTTTGAGGCACGACTTACCCTTCACAAAACCGTGTTGACTATCCCTAATCAACGTATTCCTTTCTAGATGATTATAAATCCTATCTCTTGTAACCTTTTCCAACACTTTACCCACAACTTGTGGGCGGCACGGTTGCAGTGGGCGGCACGGAGGCTGTGGGCGGCACGGTGGCACAGTGGTTAGCACTGCTGCCTCGCAGCGCCAGAGACCCGGGTTCAATTCCCGCCTCAGGCGACTGACTGTGTGGAGTTTGCACATTCTCCCCGTGTCTGCGTGGGTTTCCTCCGGGTGCTCCGGTTTCCTCCCACACTCCAAAGATGTGCAAGTCAGGTGAATTGGCCATGCTAAATTGCCCGTAGTGTTAGGTAAAGGGATAAATGTCGGTGTATGGGTGGGTTACGCTTCGGCGGGTCGGTGTGGACTTGTTGGGCCGAAGGGCCTGTTTCCACACTGTAAGTAATCTAATCTAATGTAAGTAATCTAAACTGAAGTAAGGCTCACTGGTCTATAATTACCAGGATTGTCTCTACTCCCCTTCTTGAACAAGGGAACAACATTTGCTATAGAACATAGAACATAGAACATAGAACAATACAGCACAGAACAGGCCCTTCGGCCCACGATGTTGTGCCGAACTTCTAACCTAGATTAAGTACCCATCCATGTACCTATCCAAATGCCGCTTAAAGGTCGCCAATGATTCCGACTCTACCACTCCCACGGGCAGCGCATTCCATGCCCCCACCACTCTCTGGGTAAAGAACCCACCCCTGACATCTCCCCTATACCTTCCACCCTTCACCTTAAATTTATGTCCCCTTGTAACACTCTGTTGTACCCGGGGAAAAAGTTTCTGACTGTCTACTCTATCTATTCCTCTGATCATCTTATAAACCTCTATCAAGTCACCCCTCATCCTTCGCCATTCCAACGAGAAAAGGCCGAGAACTCTCAACCTATCCTCGTACGACTTCCTCTCCATTCCAGGCAACATCCTGGTAAATCTTCTCTGCACCCTCTACAAAGCTTCCACATCTTTCCTAAAGTGAGGCGACCAGAACTGCACACAGTACTCCAACTGTGGCCTAACCAAAGTCCTGTACAGCTGCAACATCACTTCACAACTCTTGAATTCAATCCCTCTGCTAATGAACGATAATACTCCATAGGCCTTCTTACAAACTCTATCCACCTGAGTGGCAACCTTCAAAGATCTATGTACATAGACCCCAAGATCCCTCTGTTCCTCCACCTGACTAAGAACCCTAACGTTAACCCTGTATTCCGCATTCTTATTTGTTCTTCCAAAATGGACAACCTCACACTAGGCAGGGTTGAACTCCATCTGCCACTCCTCAGCCCAGCTCTGCATCATATCTAAGTCCCTCTGCAGCCGACAACAGCCCTCCTCACTGTCCACAACTCCACCTATCTGTCTGTATTTTTAGCTCTGCTAAGTCGATTGATTTACAGTAGAAAGATGAGGAGTTAAAAAGTTATCTCAAAAGATATTTAACAAGAAAGAAAATGAATGCATTTCTGTATGTTATTACTTAACAAATGATGTTTTAATGCGGATATGGAGATCAACCTTGCTAAGAACCCTACCGTTAACCCTGTATTCCGCATTCTTATTTGTTCTTCCAACCTCACACTTGGCAGGGTTGAACTCCTCAGCCCAGCTGTGCATCATATCCAAGTCCCTTTGCAGCCAACAAGAGCCCTCCTCACTATCTACAACTCCACCAATCTTCGTATCGTCTGCAAATTTACTGACCCACCCTTCGACTCTCTCATCTAAGTCATTAATAGAAATTACAAACAGCTGAGGACCCAGAACTGATCCCTGCGGTACTCCACTTGTAACTGGGCTCCAGGCTGAATATTTACCATCTACCACCACTCTCTGCCTTCGACCGGTTTGCCAGTTTTCTATCCAATTGGCCAAATTTCCCTCTATCCCATGCCTCCTGTCTTTCCGCATAAGCCTACCATGGGGAACCTTATCAAATGCCTTACTAAAATCCATGTTTACTACATCCACTGCTCTACCCTCATCCACATGCTTGGTCACCTCCTCAAAGAATTCAATAAGACTTGTAAGGTAAGACCTACCCTTCACAAATCCGTGCTGGCTGTCCCTAATCAAGCAGTGTCTTTCCAGATACTCATAAATCCTATCCCTCAGTACCCTTTCCATTACTTTGCCTACCACCGAAGTAAGACTAACAGGCCTGTAATTCCCGGGGTTATCCCTATTCCCTTTTTTGAACAGGGGCACAACATTCACTCCTCTCCAGTCCCCTGGTACCACCCCCGTTGCCAGTGAAGACGAGAAGATCATTGCCAACGGTACTGCAATTTCCTCTCTTGCTTCCCACATAATCCTAGGATATATCCCGTCAGGCCCAGGGGACTTGTCTTTCCTCAAGTTGTTCAAAATGTCCAACACATCTTCCTTCCTAACAGGTATCTCTTCTAGCTTACCAGTCCATTTCACACTCTCCTCTTCTCCAATACGGTCCCTCTCGTTCGTAAATACTGAAGGGAAGTACTTGTTCAAGACCTCTCCTATCTCTTCCGACTCAATACACAGTCTCCCACTACTGTCCTTGATCGGACCTACCCTCGTTCTCGTCATTCTCAGGTTTCTCACATACGCATAAAATGCCTTGGGGTTATCCTTGATCCTATCCGCCAATGATTTTTCATGCCCTCTCTTAGCTCTCCTACTCCCTTTCTTCAGGTCCCTTCTGGCTATCCTGTATCCCTCCACTGCTCTGTCTGAATCCTGTTTCCTCAACCTTATGTACGCCTCCTTCTTCCTCTTTACCAGACATTCAACCTCTCTCGTCAACCAAGGCTCCCTCACACGACCATTTCTTTCCTGCCTGATAGGTACATACATATCATGGACACGTCGTATCTGCTCTTTGAAAAAGTTCCACATTTCCTCCACATCCTTCCCTGACAGCCTATGCTCCCCACGTATGCTCCTCAAATCCTGCCTTACAGCATCGTAATTTCCCTTCCCCCAATTATAAAATCTACCTTGTTGTGCGCACCTATCTCTCTCCATAACCAAGGTGAAAGTCACAGAATTGTGGTCACCATCACCAAAATGTTCACCCATTAACAAGCCCACCACTTGTCCCGGTTCATTACCGAGTACCAGATCCAATATGGCCTCCCCTCTGGTTGGACAATCCACATACTGCGTTAGACAAGCTTCCTGGACACACTGCACAAACACCGCCCCATCCAATCTACTTGATCTAAAGAGCTTCCAATCAATATTTGGGAAGTTGAAGTCGCCCATGATTACGACCCTGTGGCTTCTGCACCTTTCCAAAATCTGTTTCCCCATCTGTTTCTCCACATCTCTGCTGCTATTGGGGGGCCTATAGTAAACACCCAACAAGGTGACTGCACCTTTCCTATTTCTGACTTCAGCCCATACTACCTCCAGAGGCAGATCCCCCTCAAACTTCCTTTCTGCAGCCGTTATACCATTTCTAATTAGCAATGCCACCCCCCTCCTTTTTTCCCACCCTCCCTAATCTTACTGAAACACCTGTAACCAGGAACCTCCAACAGCCATTCATGTCCCTCATCTATCCACCAGTCCTCCAGTCTTCTGATACTATTCCTGTAGACGATGACGACATAAAGATCAAAGCCAAAGGCTCGGCAATCTTCTCCTTGGCTTCCCAGAGAATGTTCGTGCAATTCCCATCTGGCCCAGGGGACTTATCTATTTTCACACTTTCCAGAATTGCTAACACCTCCTCTTTGTGAACCTCAATCTCATCTAGTCTCATAGCCTCTATCTCAGTATTCTCCTCGAAAATATTGTCGTTTTCTAGTGTGAATACTGATGAAAAATATTCATTTAGCGCTTCATCTATCTCCTCTATCCTTGATTGGCCCTAATCTTACTCGAGTCATTCTTTTATTCCTGATATACCTATAAAAAGCCTTAGGGTTTTCCATGATCCTATCCGCCAATGACTTCTCATGTCCCCTCCTGGCTCTTCTTAGCTCTCTGTTTAGGTCTTTCCTGACTAACTTGTAACTCTCAAGTGCCCTAACTGAGCCTTTACATCTCATCCTAACATAAGCCTTCTTCTTCCTCTTGACAAGAGATTCAACTTCCTTAGTAAAACACGGCACCCACACTCGACAACTTCCTCCCTGTCTGACAGGTACATACTTATCAAGGACAGTCGCTATTCCTTCAATAAGTTCCATATTTCAGTTGTCCCCATTCCCTTCAGTTTCCTTCCCTATCTTATGCATCCAAAATCTTGTCTAATCACATCATAGCTGCCTTTCTCTTGCCCTGCGTTATGGTGGCATTGCTACCTCACAGCGCCAGAGACCTGGATTCAATTCCCACCTCAGGCATCTGTCTGTGTGGAGTTTGCACATTCTCCCCATGTCTGTGTGGGCTTCATCTGGGTGCTCCGGTTTCCTCCCACAGTCCAAACATGTGCAGGTTAGGTGAATTGACCATGCTAAATTGCCCGTAGTGTTAGGTGAAGGGGTAAATGTAGGGGAATGGGTCTGGGTGGGTTGCTCTTCGAAGGGTCGGTGTGGACTTGTTGGGCCGAATGGCCTGTTTCCACACTGTAAGTAATCTAATCTAATATACCTATCCCTTTCCATCGCTAAAGTAAACATAACTGAATTGTGATCACTATCACCAAAGTGTTCACCTACCTCTAAATTTAACACCTGGCCAGGTTCATTACCCAGTGCCAAATCTAGTGTGACCTCACCCCTTGTTGGCCTGTCTGCAAACTGTGTCAGGAAACCCTCCTGCACACATTGGACAAAACTAAAGTAATCGAACGAAAGCATTCCCAGTCAATATTTGGAAAGTTAAAGCCCCCATAACAACTACCGTGTTGCTATCACTCCTCTCCAGAATCACCTTTGCTATCCTATCCCCTACATCTCTGGAACTATTTGGAGTCTGATAGAAAACTCCCAACAGGGTGACCTCTCCTTTCCTGCTTCTAACCTCAGCCCATACTACATCAGTAGATGATTTCTCAAGCATCTTTTCTGCAACTGTAATACTGTCTTTGACTAACCGTGCCACACCAGCTCACCCTGCCCCCCTTTTACCATCTTCCCTGTTCTTACTGAAACATCTAAATCCCAAAACCTGCAACAACCATTCCTGTTCCTGCTCTACCCATGTCTCCAAAATGGCCACAGCATTGAAATGGAAAATCGACGTTTCGGGCATGAGCCCTTCTTCTGAAGAAGGGCTCATGTCCGAAACGTCGATCCTCCTGCTCCTTGGATGCTGCCTGACCTGCTGCGCTTTTGCAGCAACACATTTTCAGCTCTGATCTCCAGCATCTGCAGTCCTCACTTTCTCCCACAGCATTGAAATCCCAGGTACCAACCCATGCTGCAAGTTCACCCACCTTATTCTGGATGCTCCTGGCGTTGAAGTCGACACACTTTAAACTAACATCTTGTTTGCCAGTGCCCTCTTGCGACCTTGAAACCTTATTTCTGACCTCACTACTCTTGACCTCCTGTACACTTGAAGTATAATTTAGGTTCCCATCCCCCAGTTGAATTAGTTTAAACCCAGCCAAAGAGTATTAGCAAATTCGCCACCACGCATCACCCCCACCACCACCCCCCACACTCCCCCACCCATCCCCACTGATATTGTTAGGAAACTCAGAGCAAATGAATAGGATAGTTAAGAAGACATCTGCTTTCATTATTGTGGCATAGAGTATAAGAGCAAGGAGGTAATATTGGAATTGTACAGAGTGCGAGTTAGGTCACAGTTGGAGTGCTGTGTATAGTTCTGGTCACCTCACAACAGGAGGGATGTGATAGCACTACACAGTACTAAACCTGAAAATTTCTTTAAAAGTTACTTGGATGAGCACTTGAAATATCGCAACATCCAAGAATATGGGACTTGTTCAGGAAGTTGGGATTAGCATAGTGGTAGTTATTGTTAGTGCAAACTGATGGGCTGAATGGCCTTTTCTGCACTGTATGATTCTATGACACACTGCTCATATGCATGCTCTGATTGCAAAAATGCTCTTGATCAA